>NW_027187936.1:0-55691 GCF_041381155.1 Argopecten irradians | reverse complement strand
ATGCTATTTTTAAAATAACGATGTACTCAAAGTATTCTCACTGAATTTGCAAGAATAATAGGAATAAAAGAATTATTTTATCTTGAATTTTTATATTCTATTTACTAAGTTGTATTAAAGCTTTGTGTTTAATTCTGTATCACAGTATTACACTTATATATAGAGAATCATATTTAGAGGGAAAAATCCTTTTGATCCGACATCATATGACAATTTAAAAAATTTAAAATCGAGTCACGTGATTGGGTTATACTCGAAATTCTTGGAAACTCCATGCAATATTAACGATGGAAAAGACGAGAAGCGTACATGTAGCGGTCGAATTGGTAATATGCAATGTAAGGTAAGCATACAGTTATTTGTAGAACACATTTAACAGTGTTAAGAGTATATTCCCTGCATGTTTGAGCAGTCCAGCGTTACTGAGCACATAGAAATGTACAATATAAATGTAACATTGCTCGAATGGACACACCCGGGTACGTTGTTACAAGCGGGAAATTGGTATTCATGTGTAAACCGTTACCGAAGTATGTGTAGAATATATGGACTGTTGTTTTTTTTTTTATCTTAATGAACGAACAGAAAGTCGTTGATATGTTCCACACTTCTATCTATAATAAAGTAGTAGTGATTGGGTAGTTAAAGGTATATTTCAAGATTACAAATAAACCAAATGATAAGTAGGTCGATTTTTAGTATACGGTTCGACTGGTTGGACTAGTTGTTCGTTTATGAATTAAAGACGGATCTGACGATTTTATATTGTTTTCAGACGAGCGTTGACAGGCCTGTATAAAAAACTGTAAGTCCGTCAGGATTTTTGATTGAAATAATTACTTTAACCGGTTGGCCGAATTTATGAACGAAAACGGCCTATATTCTTGTAGCTCTCAGGGTATTTCCAAGGTATCTATTTATAGACTAGAGTGACTATATGTACCGGTCTACTAACGATATCACTTTATCTATCTTTATATCAGACCTACAATAATAACTCTTTATAGTCATGCATTTATATATAATTAACTTTGAGTAAAACTATTTTACTTATTTGCTTGTTTTCTCTAATACAAGGGCTCTCTGACTATAACAGTGAATTTAAATAACAATAGTATGTCATGCTATTTTGGTGTGTGTTGTAACCAATCATATGGTATCATTTGCATAGAAACGAGTCGACCCTTAGAAACGAAGTAGATACACACGTGGTTTAGGAGGACATGTATTATATGCTTAACTGGGATAAGTATTATAAAAATAACTATTCTCTATGAAATAAATATGTCGTCTAAAAATAAAAAAAGCCGTTACATGTACCTGCTAGTTCGGATTGATACAACATGTGTTGGATCTTTCCGGTCACAAGAGGAGATTGAGTTGATCAGCACAGTTCGAACAGTTTAAATTAATATTGAACAGAAAATAATTCGCTTGCAAAGCTAGATATGTCTTTGTTATATCGAAATAACTTACATTATGGAAATTATTTTGCCTCTTTATATTTAGATTTATTATTGAAACTGGTACACATGCCGCAACATTCATCAAATGCAACGAAAGAAAAAATAGTTAACAATATTGGTTAATATATGAATCTCCTTATTTACATATTCTGTCCGCTTCAATTATATGATATATACAGTTGGGAGCAAACTAAACTTGGTATCTAGTGCACTTTGTAGTGCACACGTAGTGAACAACGTAGTGCACTAGACTAAACATTGTAGTGCACTAGAGTGCACTACGATGTGAACTCCAGTTCACTACAGTGTTAACTCTAGTGCACTACAATGTTAACTCAATGTTAACTCTAGTGCACTACGTAGTGCACTTCAGTTTTACAGTGCCTGTACGTGCATGTACGTGATACACACATGTTCCAGTATAACCTTACAAATACAAGTATATTCAAATTTGTGGTATAACTTATATTCATTTTGAAATAAATAAATGAATGAATTTTCCGGATACTATATGGATCCTTACAATTACTAACATTGAATTGTAATATGGGGGATGAAAGTAATGCCAACAGTGTGCATGGACAATTAAAATTGTCAATTAAATAACTTGTATTTTTAGATACAGTGTTCATGAAGCTACATTTGTTCTAGCTAGATTATAGGTTTTACCAGAAATTTATACAATATATCATTTAAATATCTGATTTTACACGTTCATTCACGTAATCACATCTTTTTCTTGGACTAGTATGTATGATGGTTGTATGTATAACTGAGCCAGCATGTTAGTTAAATTTCAGGTAAAACAATTCATGTCCAGAGGGCAGAATAAGTGTCAGAGTGGCGAAATACATATACAATATACATGTAGCTTGGTAGGTTTGGGGTGGGGATGGGGTATAAAGGAGCCCAAGGGGTATTGTCTCGAAGCATGTTTGGAATACACATATATACATGTACATGTACATGTACACATGTACATGTAGTATAAATTTAACTATATAGTACATAATTAATAAACCCCTCTCCATCTCCTCAAAAAATATAAATAAAATAAAAACAAGATACAAAACAATGTAAATACATTATCTTCATTTTTAGGGGAAAAAACAATATTATAACAATTATTCTCAATTGAAAGAATAGGCGTATTTTGATAAAAAGTAGCTGTAAGTTTATTATTATTATTATTACAAGCTAACCGATATTTACATAATATATAATTTTCAGTCATGTGGACATGACGTACATAGGAATTATTTTACATAATGAATAATTTGCGTGCCCCTGTGCTTGGGCTGAGGTGACCAATATTACATTTAAGGGTCCCGGAATAGCAGTTGAGATGGGTTGTTTTTATCTTGTACATACGTTCCTTCCACATATTCATAATTCTAAATACAACTGTCGAAGACAGATATATCTGGATCAAATTATCGATGAAAAGTTACATAATACATATGTATAAGACCACGATCAAGTGTATTGTGGGTAGAGATAGGCCTAGGACGTCTCCTTGCAGGCGGTATATGGAATTTTCAAATTATTATTTGCCTAGATGAAATAAATGATTTGTTTTAATGTCCAGGAGACAGGAGTCATCTCGTCTTTCCGTGTCAACACCAAAATAAAACTAACAGGCCTATTCCAAGGACACGTCCTTGGCCTAGCTACTGTAAGATACTGACCATGTATATATCCGATGTAAATCCTCAGTATATATAATTATTTATTCTGTAGTAATAGAGCTACATGTACATGTACATGTAGCCCTCGCCAGATATTGTGAATAGTTTGAATAGGCATGTTTGCATGATATATTAAAAAAAAAATTGAAAAAAATTGCCGCCGGTGGAGAATCGAAAGATCAGAAGATCTGCACGTTAACACTTAACCAGATTTCTGCTTTTTTATATACAGTGATTTTTTTATAAGAAGCAGATAACATTGTTGTATGATAGAGTATTTCCTTATAAGAAAAATAAAAAATTGTAAATGTAATGTGCATGTAGCTGTTGTTTCAGTATGAAGAAAAGTGAAAAAAGGATAAGAACACATTGATAACAAATCACAAAGTTTTTTGTTGTTCTTTAATATACCTGGTATACGATAATCTTTGTTATTCTATTGATTTTTTCTGATATGCTCGAACGTCGTTGAAGACACCCCCTGAGAGGAATGAGCTAGATTTCGCCGAGACGAAGCACACGCTCGTGTTACGTTGATATGGAGAAAACGACAGTTTTCATTTTATACCATGGAATATCAAAGTTATATTATGCATTGAGAAATTGTACAATAGAATCTTTTTTAGATTATATCTTTCTACTGCGTATGCATCGTAAAATTCTACAAAGTTGCATGAAAAAAATCACGATAACTGCAGGTACAGGTATAGACCTATCCACATCAATCCGCCATCTTGAAATTTTAGAGTTATCCTCCCCTTGATCGGAGTAAAGACACTTCCGGTTTTCATTACATACACTGTAACATAGTAACCGCTTACTACCTTTGAAACGAATTTTCCCGATTTGTAACACATTTCTTTGCTGTGTTGCTGCTAATATTTTTTGAATTACATATTTCCATGTATGTAGGTGTTTTTTTATCGTAAATATTGGACAGTTTGCCAACATTTTCGTTCATTTTTTGAGTGGGCGTGGCAGCTATTGAAAAGTTTCAATGGAGGGTTCATTCAACTTTGTAAGTCCGATCTTACGTCTTCCATCTTCCCCCGAGAATGTATTAAAGCATGGTGAAAATAGCATGTGGTAATATATCCACTTATCACGATAATGTATGCGTTTATTCCGACATTTCTCACTCAAACCATCATATATGTACCATAAACATAAACTGTATACAGGTGTTTGTATACATCTTACATATATATATAGGTGTATGTTTGTGTGTGTACAGATCGAAGTTTTTAAAAGAACTGGGTACATTCACTGGCATGTAGGATTCTTGTCATTTGAAATAGAAATACAACGTATGTATTCAAACATGTGAACAGTTTTGTGCCTTAGTTTGTGGTTGCTGTATTTTGGATTAGACACAGAAAGAATATACATGTAGATGATTGATTTTTTCCATATAAACAGCACCCTTCCATCCCAAAGTTTAAAATACAATAATGACATCTGTGCATACATAGATTTTTTGCATATGTTGTAATATCTGCCATGTGTTCTTTCTGCACCCTAGGCTCTGGAAATAAAACTGTTACATTCAACTCACCATCACTCAATGTATTGTTAATGCCTATCCTACTTGTAATAGTTTGAATAAATTATCTATGTGAAGCCAAATCTTACATGGATTGACTTGTACCTTGAATGGTTTGCTTTCTTCTGAAAGACTTTGTAAATGATTTTTTAATGCCAATCATGATATGTAGGCCTACCTTTATGTAGATAGATATAGTTCAATATTTCTATTCAAAATGAAATGCACACTCTTTACACATACTTCATAGCAATATGTTGGCGATTTATTAGATACATATATGTATCCTGAAAGTGGACATAGTTTCAAATAAAAAATAAACAAACATGAAATGATCTACTCCTGAAAGTTGTATGCCTACAGGGTAAGGTACACATTACTGTCAACAAATAACTATGCTGTTATGTTTACTAGTGTATGTACATGTAGCAGGTACAAATAGCATTTGTATAACTGGATTCAAGTTTAGAAAAGCATAAACCTCAAGTCCTTTCTTTACCTTATATCATAGAAATATGGCGAATAGGAAAAAGTCTGAATCAATATAAATACTCCTATTAGATATTTATAGTAAAAACACTTATGATGATAGGAAGACAAGTTTTTGAGAAAAAGTATTCAACCACAACATTTGGGACAAAATAGTTGGGATTTGTTGAAATACATGAAAAATTCTGAATAGAACATTACATGAAAATTTTTGAATAGAACATATTTTCAGACAGTATTCTCAATATTTTTCAAATGAATTGAATAGGAACATTAGTGTTCAATAATTAGCACGCCTCCATCAATTCCATATTTGCCGGATATTATTTATAATCGCCATATGATTAATCAGTTTCAAAAAGCTGTTGTGAAGTTGAATCTAGTCAAGACAAGCATTCTCATGTACCTGCTATGGTGACACTCTTTAAAAGTGTTGGATTTGGCAACATAGAGGTATGTACAACAAAGCACAGTCTAAGATTACTTATGCCAAAATCTTAACAGGTTTGCTTGAGTTTGTAGTAATTACAAAACATGTTAATACTATTGTGCAATTATGTTATTTTGGATGATAAGATGTGCACGGTTTTTAGTAGGACTTTCATGATGTGAAGTTGTTGATTTTTGAATTGTACAGATCAATGATGTCCTTCAACAAAGAAGGCTAAGATGGCATTGTCCTCAACATTAAAGAGGAGCATCTCTGACACCACCATAAGTGCAGTTGGTAATTTATGCCACCATTGCCTCCAATGAGGAGCATAAGAATCATGCTATTGGAGAGGTAAAGTAATATATGTATAATCTATCTTCATGCATTGACTTGATGTTGTATTTTCTGTATGTCTCTAGAGATTAAATTTTTTCCTCTGTTTCTTTATATTTTTTTAGTTACTGGGTATATGTGCCATAACAGGTTGGAAATACTGACAATTTGTCAGTTTTTTCTTCAGTTCAGTTATTAAAGACCACAAGGTCTGATGATGAAAAATAAGCTGTGAAAATCATATCAAAGTAACAGGCAAAAAAAATGCAAGATATCACTGTGCAAATGATGGATTGAAATGGTCAATCACAACCTTCATCTTGGTTTGTCTCTGAAGTACCCCATGTCAGTGAATTGTAGATGTAAATACTGTCAAAATCATTTTGAAGTTGTATTTGACTTTGTAACATTGAAACCTATGCATAGTAAGTATTATGATTGTCAAAATATTTGTAACTTTTCAGGGTGAATAACATATTAAAAGTTTTTTTTGAATGATGATTTTGAAAATTACGACTCATATAACTTTGAAAAATAACCAATAATAAGATAAATTTTATATGAATTTTGCCTACTGTAAAATTTAATCAAACCCCCAGATTGTATAAATAGCCCTATCTGGTCACCAGTGCACTTGTAGTCATAACAGACACTTAACTCTTCCTTCTTATGTACTTGATGAACACACAGTTGTATCATTCCTGTCTCATTCATTACTAGTTTCTGCAATGAATCAAATATCCCAATACAGAATGATATAGATGAACCATTTTAAAGTGTGAGCACTATCAAATGAGTAGTTTCCAAGAAGTTATTTATTTGAAAGTACCGTCAATAGATCCCTTGTGGAAAAATCTGGGTGTGGCAGCTAAACATATAATCTAAGTGTTTTTGGAATACAACCCTATAGGGATTATATGGGTAAGATACATGCAAGCTATCCAATTATAATTACATTGTAATTATTTGTTTATATGGAAACGGCCAAAGTCACCACTCTTAGTTACAAATATATATAGCAAAATTAGAAATATACCTGTAGTAACACGTGCAACAGTAGGACTAAGAGTATCTATAGGTAATAATGTTATTTTATTTAAGAAATGCATTAGAAATTGAAATATATGAATTCGTTTTCTCTAGAGGCTTAAACATTTTCAAAAGAAAATAAGAGAGCGAAGGTTCATAGTTTATCCAGATATGTCTGAAAAACAGAAAAATTCAATCTCGAAGCATCGGATATTTAAATATCAAACTATCTACCTATGGCATCTATGGGCTATATGGATGCCATGGGAAGAAAAAAAGTAAATTTCTGCCATCTCCCTGCAAAAACTCTTACAAATATTAACTGATTTTCTTCAAACTTTAACAAGGTCAAATGCTTTAAGGGCTTGGCCAAGTTTGATTGCCACCGCATGTTTCAACCAAGGTTAAATCTAACCTGAATAATGTTTACCTACAATATGTCCTGAAAGCGGGAGATGGAAATTCCACGAATTTGCTTGTTTGGATCTGATATTGAACTCAAGGTGATTTCTGTTCTCCAGATTGCATTTAAAAACCTATATAGTATTATGGTTTTCATCTTAACATATCTATTGCAGAATGCTGGATACTGTCAACCATTAGATGGAGGACATCATTAGAAAAATTAAAGAGTTGGCAGAGGAGGGTCATAGAAAAAGTGACCAGTATAAAGCTGTTGCTGGCCCAGTATGTGCAGGAACATTTGGCTCCTGGTATACCAGAAACAAACAGGAGATTCTACCCAACATCCAAGGATATCAGGAACCATATTTATCACACTGTGGTTGGGGGAAGGTTGGGTTATTAACTAATATGAGATACAATACCAATATTTTAAGTGCCATATGATTGTAAAATAAATTATTTAATCGATGGTATGCAGTGCATTCATATAATTTTCAACTCCTTCATAAGAAGATGAAGGGGGTGGTTGTAGGAGAGGGGTGGCTGTAGGATAGGAGGGGGTGAGGGGCTCTAATTAAGATGAATATAATATGATTCATGTGAGTTATATGAAATGCTGTGCGAACTGTGCTTAGGTTGACCAAGGTTAACCTAGGTTTAACCATGGTCGATCAAGGTTAAAATAATATAGGTCAACCATGGTTAAACCAATGTTTTCAAAATTTTTTGGTACAAATGTCATGTAAATGGAAACACCAAGGTTGACCAGGGGTTTGAACCTAAGTTGACAAAGGTGAGTTTTAACAATGGTTGACCTAGGTAGAATCAAGATTTGACCTAGGTGAAACCAACATCAAACCTAGGTGAAACCAACGTCAAACCTAGGTGAAACCAATGTCAAACCTAGGTGTAATGATGTTTAAAACCTAGGTCAAACCAAGGTTAAAAGCTAGGTAAAACCAAAGTTTAAGCTAGCTGGAACCATGGACAACCTAGATTGACCTTGGTCAACATGATGGAACAAAAACCCTCCATAGCAGGTTCAACCTTGCTTTAAACCTTGGTTGACCTAGTTCAATGTATGTTGACTATGGTTGGAGTTTTTGCAGGGGAGGTTTCCCTCACAATATTCTGATGACAGAATTGATACCTTATTATCAAAGATGTAACTAAGAAATAGGCAAAAAAAAGGAGTTTGTATTGTTAGGCAACATAATTGTTAATATACATTTCAGTGTTTTTTATTATTAATAAAAATTAAAGGATATTTACTAACTATAACAACATTTATTTAATAGTATGGAGTCTTCGGAAGAAGATCAGATGGATGTTGTGAAATTGGTGGGAAGAATTGAAGAGCCTTCATTCCACAAGACAGATATTTTCTTTAGACCAGCGTGAGTATAATCGGTTTTTTTTTTTTTTTTAATTTACTGTTGTTTTAAAGAACCATTGTATAATAATAAGGTTCCCACATAGGGCTATTGTCTGTTTATAAAACAACTTAAAGGAAATCACAGTAAAGATAAAGATGTTATTTAACCAGCTTAGGCTTGCAGGTTTTTTCAAAACATTTTGTTTCCCAAGGGTAAATTATCGCTATTTATCAAAATCATATTTGAGAGAGTGCTTTAAGCTCAGCGGGCCCAAAGTACTGGTGTGATTATATCATGGCACGGCACCCATCGTCTATCATTATTTGTCTTCTGTCCACCAGAAGCATCCTTGGGGGGAAGGGTAACAGGGTTTGTATAAATTTTGGCTCTGACCTACTGGTCCAAGAGCCATGGGAACCAATAAGGGAAATAGAGGTAAATCCTTTGAACCTACTGATAGTTATAGAGTTATTCATGGATTTTAACCTCCCCATCCTCCGCCAAGTTCAGGGCATGAATTGCAACCAAATTTGGCTTGAATTTTTAAATCATTGAGAATGATCTTGTACACAGCATATTACTTGACATAACAAACCAGGTGAGAGATACAGGACCTCCTAGCCTCTTATTCTCTCATTCCTCGACATTTTTATTAGAATTATACAGTTACAAGCTAACCGATATTTACATGATATATAATTTTCAGTCATGTGGACATGACGTACATAGGAATTATTTTACATAATGAATAATTTGCGTGCCCCTGTGCTTGGGCTGAGGTGACCAATATTACATTTCACGCTCCCGGAATAGCAGTTGAGATGGGTTGTTTTTTATCTTGTACATACGTTCCTTCCACATATTCATAATTCCAAATACATCTGTCGAAGACAGATATATCTGGATCAAATTATCGATGAAAAGTTACATAATACATATGTATAAGACCATGATCAAGTGTATTGTGGGTAGCGATAGGCCTAGGACGTCTCCTTGCGGGCGGTATATGGAATTTTCAAATTATTATTTGCCTAATTGAAATAAATGATTTGTTTTAATGTCCAGGAGACAGGAGTCATCTCGTCTTTCCGTGTCAACACCAAAACAAAACTAACAGGCCTATTCAAGGACACGTCCTTGGCCTAGCTACTGTAAGATACTGACCATGTATATATCCGATGTAAATCCTCAGATATATTATTATTTATTCTGTAGTAATAGAGCTACATGTACATGTAGCCCTCGCCACATATTGTGTTGAATAGGCATGTTTGCATGATATATTAAAAAAAAAAAACGAAAAAAAAAATTGCCGCCGGTGGTGAGAATCGAAAGATCAGAAGATCTGCACGTTAACACTAAACCAGATTTCTGCTTTTTTATATACAGTGATTTTTTTTTTATAAGAAGCAGATAACATTGTCGTATGATAGAGTATTTCCTTATAGGAAAAATAAAAAATCGTAAATGTAATGTGCATGTAGCTGTTGTTTCAGCATGAAGAAAAGTGAAAAAAGGATAATAACACATTGATCACAAATCACAAAGTTTTTTGTTGTTCTTTAATATACCTGGTATACGATAATCTTTGTTTGTTATTTTGTTGATTTTTTTCTGATATGCTCGAACGTCGTTGAAGACACCCCCTGAGAGGAATGAGTTAGATTTCGCCGAGACGAATCACACGCTCGTGTTACGTTGATACGGAGAAAACGACAGTTTTTATTTTATACCATGGAATATCAAAGTTATATTATGCATTGAGAAATTGTACAATACAATCTTTTTTAGATTATATCTTTCTACTGCGTATGCATCGTAAAATTCTACTAAGTTGCATGAAAAATCACGATAACTGCAGGTACAGGTAGGCCTAATGCAAGCCGTTTTGATATTTAATACATAATAGCTTAAGTTAAAAAGTTATTTAGCTTAAGTTAAAAAGATTTTAGCTTAAGCTAAAAAGATTTCAACTTAAGTTAAAAAAAGTTTTATGCATTATCACTTTTTTTCACTTAAGTCAAAAAAAATCTTTTTGACTTAAGTTGAAATCTTTTTGACTTAAGCTGAAAAAAGTGATAATGCAAATAAACCTTATTCAACTTCAGCTAAAAAAAATCCGGTTGTAGATAAGTATATCGTATTTCCAATATTCCACCTGCCATCCCCTTATATTTATAATGGGTTAGGCTAGTCCGTTTGTACGTGTTCCCGACGAGCTTGAACAGCCATAAAACAAAATGGCCGACGACGTACTATCAGCAATTCAGATAAATATTTGAACGGTATCAAATCAACTACTTCAAGGTAACCCCAACAAGATATGTTTTCTGCCTAGAAGACATTGTAAATATGGCGCCTTCCATTATTTTCACCTTATATATCCACCATGCTAGTAAGAAAATAAAGGTGCTGGATTTGAATAATGCCTTAGAAATGATTTTTCGTTAAAAATCCTGGTATATATTAAATAATCTTCTCAGCTTAAGTTAAATAAACTTTTCAGCTTAAGTTAAATAAACTTTTCAGACTTAAATTAAATAAACTTTTCAGCTTAAGTTAAATAAACTTTTCTAGCTTAAGTAAAAAAAAACTTTTCAGCTTAAGTTAAAAAAACTTTTCACTTAAGTTAAAAAAAAACTTTTCAGCTTAAGTTAAAAAAAACCTTTTTAGCTTAAGTTAAAAAAACTTTTCAGCTGAAGTTAAAAAACTTTTCTACTTAAGTTAAAAAAACTTTTCAGCTGAAGTTAAAAAACTTTTCTGCTTAAGTTGAAAAAACTTTTCAGCTTAAGTTAAAAAACTTTTCTACTTAAGTTAAAAAAACTTTTCAGCTTAAGTTAAAAAACTTTTCTGCTTAAGTTGAAAAAACTTTTCAGCTTAAGTTAAAAAACTTTTCTACTTAAGTTAAAAAAACTTTTCAGCTTAAGTAAAAAAAGTTTTAGCTTAAGTTAAAAAAACTTTTCAGCTTAAGTTAAAATCTTTTCAGCTTAAGTTAAAAAACGTTTCAGCTTAAGTTAAAAAAAACTTTTCAGCTTAAGTTAAAAAAAACTTTTCAGCTTAAGTTAAAAACTTTTCAGCTTAAGTTAAAAAACTTTTCAGCTTAAGTTAAAAAACAACGTTTTCACTTAAGTTAAAAAACAACTTTTCAGCTTAAGTTAAAATCTTTTCAGCTTAAGTTAAAAAACGTTTCTACTTAAGTTTAAAAAACTTTTCAGCTTAAGTTAAAATCTTTTCAACTTACGTTAAAAAACTTTTCTACTTAAGTTCTTAACTTTCAGTAATTAATTGTAGCTGGTCTAATATGACTTTTGAACAAATGCAATTTTTTAGATGAGCAACAGGAGAATGTGCTAAATGAACATTTGACTTATCAATTAACAGAAAAATGCAACGTGCAATTGGTATTCGGCATATAAATATTGGGAGCCGCCATCTTGTGAGGCAGTTGTCATCGCATGCAAAGCAGTTTTCGAAACGGCGACTGTGATTGGCTGTTATGTATGGAGTGTTTTTCATTGAATGAGTATATTGGACTAGTCCAAAGGCGATTTCACGGTTGACTTCACATTTTTTTGCATGATCACAATTTCGATGGAAGTGCGATCGATATGTTTTTACACTTAGGTTAAAATAAATGTTATGCAAAAATGAGAAAAATCTAACTCTAATTCTTTTTGCATTATCATAGTGCAACTATCTTTTCAACTTAATTTAAAAAAGAGTATTTTGCATTCTCACGTTATTTAACTTAAGTTAAAAAGATTTTAGCTTAAGCTTAAAAGATTTTAGCTTAAGCTTAAAAGATTTCAGCTTAAGCTAAAAAGATTTCAACTTAAGTAAAAAAAAACTTTGATTATGTAAGTTTTTTGAACTTAAGTTGAAATCTTTTTAACTTAAGTTGAAATCTTTTTAGCTTAAGCTAAAATCTTTTTAACTTAAGCTAAAAAACTTTTTAACTTAAGCTAGTATGTATTAAATATCAAAACGGCTTGCCATAATACAATGCACAGTCGATGTCGGGAACAGATCCGATTTGATGCATTCAACTCAAATATAAAAAAAAAAATGAATGCTAATAGCCGAAACCTTTTGGACTCAGAGATAGTCAAAGATCGCTTTTTCAATTAATAAGAAAAAATAAACACGAAAAAATCACGATAGCTGCTCGCAACCCAGTGGTACCGCGGTTTCATCGGTTTTGGACGGCGAAAGACCAAAATAGATTTTTTACACACAATGTCAAACATATTCAATTCAACTCATTAATTATATGTGTCAGAAGCATGTTAATGATGTTTTTTGTGCAATATTTCATGAAATTCATCTACTAAACGAAGCCTTGTATCCACAAACGCTGTAAGATTTACATTGTAGCCTACGTACATATATATGTACGCCTACTGTTTCTTTTTGTCAAAGTGACGTTTAAATAATGAAATGTTCCAAGATAAAGTAACACTATTATTTTAAACTATGTTCAGCTTGTATATGAGTGCAAATTGCCACCATAATACCGCAAATGAGTGCTTATTCAATCCTTCAAAACGTCAGCTTGCAAGGTCGAATCACCCGGGCTCATAGAGGACTAAAAAGTGACGTCATTGGAATGTTCGGGATCAAATCGTCAAATTTAGAAATGGTAATCAAAATAAAGAAATTAATCATTTATTTACTCACATCGCAATATTTTCATATCGCAACTGTTACAGGAAGTTCTTATTACCTGGTATCGAGTTTTATGCCTGATTAATCTCGATATTTAGTGCTGAAAATATCTGGTTTATTGATCTTATTCTGCTACTTTTGTTGAGTTTGAATTCGCAAATTCGAAGGGCGTCAGAACGCTTGTTTTCAACCGGAATCAACACCGTAGTGATAAAGACCTTCCAAGTGAATTTTTGCATCGACATAAAAAGTTGATTTTCTCAAAAAATATAAAAAATAAAATACATTAACTTTGCTGGAACACTAAAAAAATCATTCTGATTTCGGAACAGTTGGAATCATGAAGATACCTCTAACAGTATTATTATTAGTATATATTATGTAAGTAATGATATTCCGAAATGAATAAAGAAAATTATACTTATTGTGACCTACTAGTTACCAATAACAGAATAAGATCTTAATTATTGGGTGGTAAATGCCCAATTAATCTTGCTAAAAATCAAGCAAAGTGTGGTTGATTGAATTTTTTCCAAATAAATATTCTGAGTGAGAGCTCCCAATAATTGTACTGTAATAAACTCATCCACAATTGGTTTATGAATGTTTAATATGAAAGCAAATTAGGTTTATTAAAAATAGGCATGTATAATGTTCATAGAGGTTTGATTATTTAACAAGAACTCCAAAACATCTGCTAATGTGTCCTACATTGTTCAATATAAATCAAATACAATGAAATTGGTTATTCAGGTAACCTTATTCACACATACTATAACAGAAAGTAATATCATACCGGCCATGGCTCTTAAGTAATAGCAGATTGTCTCATTTTACTGTTTTATTGTTATTCCATAGCAGTCTGCAGAGTTTTAGTTACAGTAAATGTATTAAATACAAATGTATTAACATTTCAGATCCTCAAGTGATGACACTATTGAGCCCTTACTACTCGTTATACAAACAGAGTTCCAAAGGCAGATGTAGAGGCGGTACGGAGGTGAGATTGTGCTGATGGATGCAACGTATGGAACAACGAGGTACAGCATGCCAATGTACAATTTGTGTATTGCCTCCAATAGTGGATATTTGATAGTTGGAAACATTCTTCATCAGTCAAGACACAATGAGTTCTGTCCGAGAAGGGTTGGAAATGCTCAAGAGTTGGAATCCAAACTGGAATGCTCACTACTTCATGTGCGATTTCGATTTGAGGGAAGTAGGAGCTTTGGAGTCCACATTCAAAGGTAGAAGTTATTGGATGACTTGAAGTTAATGTTAATGTTTTTTCCCAAGTGTTTATGTTAAAAACATAGTTTTCATCATATTCCGGGTAATACTAGTGTGGAATTCTTTTAAGCTTACTAGACATGACATGCCATTGAGCTCATATCATATTGTGCGGCATCTATTGTGTGTCCAGTGGTCATTCATTCCATTGTCCGTCAAAGTTTCCTTTACATTGTGACTTTAATAAGTCATAGCTATATATGCATGAAGGAATATCATAAAATTTGGCAAAGAACATCCTTGTTTGCAAGGGGAGAAGAGTTTGTATAAGTTTTTAAAATTCTTGAGTGAGTAAATAACTCTTCATCTCTATGGTTATAACATTGCTTGACTGAACATACTAGGTGCGCAATGCAGGCCCTCAGTGATTTTTTTTCTTGTATACAGCAATGCTCATAAGTTTACAAGTAAAAATAATCAAGCTGATGAAAATAATCAAGCTGTTGAAAATTATCAAATCTGTTAGTTTAATGTCAATAAAGAAGTTAAGTAGGGAATGTAATTTATAGCAAATGAAATATGATCGATAAAATGAAATATGATCTTAGTATGATTTGGAAAAAGAAATTGATAATTACGTAATATGTCGTTATTGTGACAAATTAAGTTACATGTTAGGTATTTTACAGGTGCTCAAGTATTATTATGTAATTTTCATCGTGACCAAGCCTGGCAGCGGTGGTTGACAGCCAATAAAATAGCAGATAAGGAATCTGTAATGAAGCAGTAAGTGTCTTTTTCTGTGAAAATGATATATATCCATATACAAAAGTATTTAACGCATGAAGAAAAGTTACATAATTATATGACTGTTAATTCCACATGTTACATAATTATGTGACTGTTAATTTCACATGTTACATAATTATATGACTGTTAATTCCACATGTTACATAATTATATGACTGTAAATTTCACATGCTTTTCACAAAAATGGAACAACAATTAATTTCATTCAGAATCCATATGGGTGTTCTTTGTCTTATGAATATTGAGAAAAATATTTAGGATATTTGTCCAAATAAATAATGACTGACAATGAACATCACTTGTTTTCACTTATTTGGTTGCCCATTATTTCATCTTATTATAATACAGTCTCAACAAAACGTGGTTGAGTTATACATGCTATTGGCAAGAAATTATTATAAAAAGTTAACATTCATGAGCTTCAATATGAGGTTAAAGTATATGCTAGCGATCGGAAATTATCTGTTTTAAAACTCCACATATTTTCCACAAAACCACCAATTTTAAAAAAATATTCACATGGATTGAATAATGTGGGCATGGGAAAGAGGTAACATAACAATTAAATAATATTCGCTATGTAACATTACCGAAAAGTTACAAGATCCAGTCATACCTTAAAATGAGATGAAAGTAAGAATTGAAGTGAATAAGGTGCAAAAAAAAAACAAATTTTAGTTAATATTTTTCAAGAATGTTTTTATACATGTTGTAAAGTTATGCTTGTTTAATTTTAACATAATGAAATAAAAAAAAAACAGTGTATATATACATAAATTAATATGAATAAGAAGAAACATAGGGAAAATGATACTATACATTTTATATTAAGTTTTATAATAAAATTTGCAGCATTTCAACAAAAGTCAGGAGTGCAACTTACGATTCAGTGCAGCTTTCATGTGGACAAAAACTGAAATTATTATAGGAATGTTTGAAAAATTCAGAAAGATTAAAAAATGTATTGATTCACACAAAGAAAGTCTTAGATATTAGGTATTCTCGCCTGTTTGGCAAAGCAACATATATGGGTAAAGTCCAATTTTCAAGATATATTGAAAAATCACATCACAAAATGATGTATCAATCACCATAAGATGTGAATATAATCAAGAATTTATTGTATTTCATCCATTTGTTGTATCAAAATCGATGCAGTGAATGACATTAATCCAGCTCCATATGGGAAGTCAGTTATGCATTCATGAAGTATTGAAATTGCTTTTTATGTAGGAAAATTTGGTAAGAGTTAAAGGGAAAAGTTTCTCTATTTGTAGTAGTATTGTTCTGCTTCCAACAGATTGCGTGCTATTGCTCGTTCGATGGAGATTACCTCATATGAAGCATGTTTGGAAGAACTTCGAAACAGCAGTGTGTATAAGGACGATATCACTTTTCAAAGCTGGTTTGAAAAGAAGTGGATTGCCAATGCCAAGGTATATTCAATGACAAGCTGAGTAATTAGTGATCATTAAATCTCATTGCAATAAAGTTACTACAAGTATACATCTTTGATATTAGTGATAAATAAAATAATTGTAACTTGAAATATGTAACTTTTGAAGTTGTGAAAATACACATATTATGAACATCATATAGGTCCATATGTATGATTAGTTGATATGTACATGGAAGAGAATTAATTAGTGTCATAGATTGATTTGTTGTAAGCATTTAGTGATACCTATGATTGTTTTGTTGCAGGTTGCTTTTATATATGGTTTTTGAATGTGGGGACTTTGTTTTATAATATTGATTTTGTAGCCATTATCTTTATAGCCATTATGTTTTGTCTGTTGTCGTCCGCTGTCCGTAAACATTTCACATTTTGAACTTCTTCTCAAGTTCCACCAGTGGGATTGAGCTAAAATTTGCCTGGAAGTTAATCTTTACATGGTCCCGACCAATTAGTGTTGTTATTTTTTGGGTCAATCTGAAATTCAAGATGGCCGTCACAGCTGCCATCTTGAAAACACATTTTAAACTTCTTCTCAAGTTTTACCAGTGAAATTAGCTGAAACTTGCCTGAAATTATTGTGAAATGGGCCCCCAAAGTGTGTCAATCCAAAATCCAAGGTGGCCACGATATCTGTTATCATTTATTTCCTATATGACTGTTGCCAAGATTTTCAGATGGCCGTTAATGCCCTTGGTCAAAGTCGGTCAAAAGTGGGAGGAGCTTACTCAATTGAACAGCGAATGATGACGCTTCACGTAAGGTAGAATAATTCATCCGCGACGACAAAAAAGTCCAATATTTTAGTGTAAAATAAACATGACAAACAAAGTTAATTTCAGAGATAATTTTATTTAATCAGATCAGAACTTTAAATAGGCATTTAATTTTGCTAAAAGTCCATATATAGCGTAATAACAAAGTATTTGTTCACGGCCACATGTGTGAACTCGGTGACCGTTATTGTGCAGCGAGGCGAGGCTAAGCGTAGATTATATAATCACATGGCTCCCAAGGGTGTAATATCGTCAAGTCAGACGACATCTCAAACACATTGAGCTACTTGAAAATTGGTGTTTTGACAACTTAGGTAAACTCAAGTGTGTAAGCGTGCGTCAGCTTCGCCTCGCTGCACAATAACGGTCACCGAGTTCACACATGTGGCCGTGTACAAATTTTTTATGTTATTACGCTATATATTAACTTTAAGCAAAATTGAATATATATTTAAAGTTCTGATCTGATTAAATAAAATTATCTCTGAAATTTACTTTGTTTGTCCTGTTTATTTTACACTAAAATATTGAACTTTTTTGTCGTCGCGGATGAATAATTCTGCATTACGTGAATCGTCATAATTCGCTGTTCAATCGAGTAAGCTCCTCCCACTTTTGACCGACTTTTATCGGGAGGGCTGAAGTTGGTTGCAAGTTCCTAGTTCCTAGTTCCGTTTAATAAACGGAACTAGGAACCAGACCCGAGTTCCGTTTAACTTAAACGGAACTAGGAACCAGACCCGAGTTCCGTTTAACTTAAACGGAACTAGGAACCAGACCCGAGTTCCGTTTAAGCTTATACGGAACTAGGAACCAGACCCGAGTTCCGTTTAAGCTTATACGGAACTAGGAACCAGACCCGAGTTCCGTTTAACAAACATACTGGCCAACGAGCGGAGTTCCGTTTATTAGGATTCCTATCTCTAACTGCATGTTCTATTACCTGTTATATACAGGAATCGAACTTAGAGCTTCCATGAATAATACAGCACAGAATTAATCTCCTTATCACAAGTTTCCTTAAACGGATCTGACACCTAGACTCCAGTTCCGTTTAACTTAAACGGAACTAGGAACCAGACCCGAGTTCCGTTTAAGCTTATACGGAACTAGGAACCAGACCCGAGTTCCGTTTAACAAACATACTGGCCAACGAGCGGAGTTCCGTTTATTAGGATTCCTATCTCTAACTGCATGTTCTATTACCTATTATATACAGGAATCGAACTTAGAGCTTCCATGAATAATACAGCACAGAATTAATCTCCTTATCACAAGTTTCCTTAAACGGATCTGACACCTAGACTCCAGTTCCGTTTAACTTAAACGGAACTAGGAACCAGACCCGAGTTCCGTTTAAGCTTATACGGAACTAGGAACCAGACCCGAGTTCCGTTTAACAAACATACTGGCCAACGAGCGGAGTTCCGTTTATTAGGATTCCTATCTCTAACTGCATGTTCAATTACCTATTATATACAGGAATCGAACTTAGAGCTTCCATGAATAATACAGCACAGAATTAATCTCCTTATCACAAGTTTCCTTAAACGGATCTGACACCTAGACTCCAGTTCCGTTTAACTTAAACGGAACTAGGAACCAGACCCGAGTTTCGTTTAAGCTTATACGGAACTAGGAACCAGACCCGAGTTCCGTTTAACAAACATACTGGCCAACGAGCGGAGTTCCGTTTATTAGGATTCCTATCTCTAACTGCATGTTCAATTACCTATTATATACAGGAATCGAACTTAGAGCTTCCATGAATAATACAGCAAAGAATTAATCTCCTTATCACAAGTTTCCTTAAACGGATCTGACACCTAGACTCCAGTTCCGTTTAACTTAAACGGAACTAGGAACCAGACCCGAGTTCCGTTTAAGCTTATACGGAACTAGGAACCAGACCCGAGTTCCGTTTAACAAACATACTGGCCAACGAGCGGAGTTCGTTTATTAGGATTCCTATCTCTAACTGCATGTTCTATTACCTATTATATACAGGAATCGAACTTAGAGCTTCCATGAATAATACAGCACAGAATTAATCTCCTTATCACAAGTTTCCTTAAACGGATCTGACACCTAGACTCCAGTTTCCGTTTAACTTATACGGAACTAGGAACCAGACCTGAGTTCCGTATAACCCCACGCTTGCATAGACATTTGTAAAGCTCATCTGACCCGAAGGGCCTGATATGGAATATAATAATATATGATATCTTATATAATTCGATCAAATTCTGGATGGACCTTGCTCCTTCAATAAATTTTAGATTGGCTTGCCATAGCATTTACTCATTTTAGCTCAACTGGTCCAAAGGACCGAGTGAAGTTATGCGATAACGCGACGTGCGGCGTTTATGAATGAGACCGGAATTCTTTTGAAATTAAATGGAAATTCTTGGCAACAGATCTAGACCGTTTAAGCCCAGTACATACGATTTTTATAGATATCTTTATCTAATCCCCATGGTAAAAGGATTGTATTTTTAATTTTAAATCTAACAATGTTTCATCGAAATATTTAGATTTCCAGATTATTTTTCTCCATTTATTTTTATTTTTATGTGAAGGAGTATTTCAAATTAATATTTTTCTGATATTTTAAATTCTTGTTAAATTGATGTGCATTTTATCGAATCTAAGCATATACCAAAACTGCCTTCGAAATATACATGTACATTGTACCTATTGATCTTGTTTAAGAATATCCTTCCGTGAGTCAACAAAATAGATCAAAGAATCACCTGTTTTATGAAGTAATTGTCACAAAAACTCTTACAATTGGAAATAGCAAAACAGGCTCCACGATTTGCTTAATTTTAAATCTCCATCATATAATGATGCTTTCAATATCATATGATTATGAGTGCTAATCAATAGTGGTAGAGAGTCAGTCCCAGCATTTTTTACAATTTTGAATTCCCTTAAGGATGCTACCATCGCAATATGAGTACTATCCCATACTTAATTTCAGAGAAAAAGTCGTTTATATGGAAATAAACAAATTGAAATAAACAAATTGACCCCCAAGGGGATAAGCCACACCCTTTTTATAATTTTGTATCCTCACCCCATACAGATACTACCTTTGCAATATGAGTTGTTATATATCGTGCTTAGTTTTTAGAGAAGAAGTCTTTTATAAGGAAATTAGAGTTTTTTTCAATGTTAAGCCACTTTCATGATATAATACTTACTATAACTTTAGAATTCAAATTCACTACATACACCAATTTTTATAGCCCTGAAAACATTATATTTGAGAATCCCGTCTCCCTACCGTACCTTATTTCGTACTCGACGAGAGTATATAGAATGATGTCCCTTCCTAAACACCTCTATGTAGCCACGAGGCCAAATGACTGAGGAGGAGAGGGAGGGAGGACAGAAGAGTGGAACCCCATAAAGTCATTGATAGTTTTACATCATGTAAATTGGTTTTACATTGAAAAACCTCAATTTCTTTTCAGTAATACGCTACTATAACTTTAGTATGCGAATTTGTCTTTCTTACCGTAATGGCGAGTCCGAAGACAGGCAGCCCAGTCAAATGGTAAATGTAGGGGACAGGCCCCAGGCAGAGAATATAAAACAGGGTTGAATGAACAAAGGTAAAAACGGATATACCTCTCCGTGGAAAGAGGTGCAGCATTGTGAAACCTGCTCGCATAAGGTTAAAAGATCATAAATGCATATAATGTCTACTGAGGAGGAACAGTCACAGACAGAAAACAGTCCATCAGAGTGGAAGGACAGAGACCGGAGGTGAAAGTAGACTGACCACGCCAAACGGCAGAAGACATTGATGTCCTGATACAAGGACCTATTGCGGAGAGCCAAAGAAGTCGCAAGGGCTATAACCTCATGAGCCCTCACCTGATTGCATTCCGCATGAGATTGATCATTAGACGGCTCATAAGCAATCTTGATCACCTGACATATCAATGTGGAGATGGGCTGGAAGGAGATATCCTGCTGACCCTGTTTTAAGGTCCCGACAGGAACAAAGCATACGATAATTCTCCAGCCAGACTCAATAGAGACTGACAGGAAAGGAATTCTAATGGAATGGGGCGAAAAACCTGGTTCCCAATTCTTTGCCCAAATTTCAGGATCAGTGAGAAGGGTAACGGCAGATCTAGCTCTTGCCCATGAAATACGCGAAGAGCGAAAAGACAATGCAATAAATATCACTTCTCATGTGGCCTGAGGCAACAGCAAGCAAAAAGACAGTCTTAAAAGTTAAAAACTTTATGGAGTCCGATCCTAAAGGGCCCATTAGAAGCCGAAGCCCCCATTTAATGACATCTAAAATGAGTTCTAGGTTCCACTGTGAGCTAACTACTGTACGTTAGGCCTGTCCAGATTGAACCCCAGAATCAAGACAGACAAAGAAATGAAGATCCTACCTCTGGTCTACCACGGAAAGAAAGTACACTGGCAATAGCTGTGCGATAGCCTGCAATAGTACATGATTGTGCTCCCTAAACAAGACAGAGAAGGAAACTCGCAATCAGCTGGGCAGAGGCCATGACCGGATCAATCTTCCTGACGCCAATCAAAGAAGATCTTCCAGCGTGACTGGTAGGCGGCAGAGGAGAAAGACCTAATTGATCGGGCGATGCGAGCTGACATATCCGAAGAAAAGCCTGTCTGAGCTAGGACTCCTGAAATCACGTCCAAGCGTGAAGGTAACGTCTGGGGCCGATGCTAACGAAAGACATTTGGTTTTGGTGAGAGAACCAGAGGACGAGCCACCAGAAACGACAAGAGCTCCGAAAACCAGGGTTGACGCGGCAACAGTGGCGCTATCGGAAAGAAGGGGCAATAATGCTCCGGAAACTTCTGTAGAACCCTGCGTCCATGGCCCAAGCCATTTGGTTTGCCACGGAGAGACAAAGGTTGACAACTGATTATTGAGAAAAGAGGCAAAAAGGTCGAGGGATATAGATGCCGTTCTGTCATAACCAGCTGGCGCCGCCTGGAGATTATCCGCCAGAACATTTGCGCTTCCTGGAAGATGCTTGACTATAATTGTTAACTGCATTTCCTTATAGATAGGAATAATACGGAAATACTGATAGCGAGGACACAAAGGACGTGAGCTGGTGTCCCTTTCTCTACAGATAAGCGACCCACTGTAGAGTTGTCCGTAGCCATTCAAACCGCATTGGAATGCAGAATCTTCTAAAATGTCTGCACAGAAAACAGAAGAGCCATCATCTTCTGCATGTTCCCCAGACCACTCCATGACTGGCAATGGATGATCGAGGTAAGCCCCTAACACTTCCATGAACGCATCCCGTGAACATGTTCACGGTGGGAGCTGGCATGGACGACAACGAAACCCCCTGAAATACATTTGTAATTGCCCTTCAGAGTACACCACCTAGCAAACCCCATGAGTTGAGATAATACAGAATATTTAGAGACCAACGAGGGGCCAGCCGATGAAGGTCAGAGGAATATCTCTAGCCTTCTCGAATTTCTTCAAAGTTGGAATGACAATACCATGAACCGCGTGGAAACGGTTTCCCAAGAAGACAATGTTTTAAGAAGGGGAACCTCATACTCTTTAAGGAACTAAGCCAACTCTAAGCAAAAGTTTCATGACCAGACGGGTGTTCCGATCCAAAGATTCCCGAACTAGATGGATCATTAAGAATTCGTCGACATAGTTGTGAATATGTCTTCCTTTGAGTGCAGAAATCACACTACAACCAGCAGCAGTTGATGGGACACCAAGCTCCAAACCTCTTGCGGATCATAATTATTCTGGAAATAGAAGCCGAGTGTGTAGTCCCATAATAGGCACCTCCTCGCCCGCGCCCTTTAAAAGCATGGTCCTTACTTCCTCCCGGATGGAAACTGCCATCTCCGGATCCCCCGAAGGAGGGAAAAAATACATACTTTGACACAAAGTGCAGATGCCGCAAGTATGGAATGCCAAACCGCTCCTTCACTACAGAAAAGGCTCAAGGGTCCTGAGTGATATCCTTCCATTGACTCTAGAAGGTGGAGTGACGATCTCCTACAGGAAGATGAAAACGAGGAATATCGAGACCTTCACAGATGGAGAATTGTTGCCTTACCCAAACCCTAATTTACGAGAGGAGGACTTGAATCTGAGACTGGCTGAATTCTCAAGAACAGACCTTTCGTATGGAACGATCAAGGACGGAGAGACGAATCAGGAACTTTTCGTCTTGTCCAAATGATGGTTTGTACTCTTCCTACCCTTCCCAATGTTACCATTGAAATAAGGCTTTGACTTCGGTCGCATATAACAGTGGGAGCAGAATTTCTAGCCTTCTTTTTTGGTGGTGCTGACCTCTGTGAGGTAATGGCCTTCAACGTCTGAATTCTCTTCAAAAAAGGCAGAAGGGACCACGTCTGACATTGACGAGTAATGACACCTTCAAAGAAGCCAATCCTCTCAATGTCCTGTTCAGGGCAGAAGTTTTCAAGTTTATATATGACATTCTGGATGGAGAGACGCAACAGCCTCTCCATCGTGTGGTGCTCCTTGGAGCCGAACACTACCTGGTTCATTGACCAAGTTTCCAGAGTTCAACACTCAAGCTTAGCAGACAAAGAGGACGGCAGTCTATCGTGTATTGCATAACCAGGGGCCTGAACCTTTGACCAAAACTTAGGTGCAACAGGGTTAACTTAAGCGTGCGAGATGAGGAAAAATTCTTCTTCATAAGTCGAGTTAAGATATGAATGCCATTGACCACTTTTCCTTGTTAGATAAACACCCGTCATATTGTCCAATGAAAATATCCAGTTAAACATCTTATTACACGTGGGAATCATAATAAACGAACTCATTGGTCAGTAAAAGCACGTGAACTGAATATGGAATTTGATTGCGTTGGGTTAAAAGGAACTCGGGTCTAATTCCTAGATTCGTATGATCTTAAACGGAACTCGGGCATGGTTTTTCGACTCCGTTTCTACGCTATATTGAGTTTTTTCTGTGATTATATGTTCCTAAAGGTTCCGAAGACGATTACTGTAAAATACTAGAATACTGACACGTCAAAATAGGCCCCGCTCAAGATGCTTTGCGATTAAGAAAAGTAATATCTTGACAATGGAATGTAAAATTGAAGCTCTGATTTCGAAATGATTGATGACAGTTATATATTACAAGATATCTTAGAGGATTCTTGGCGCGTACCAAAGAATGATGTATGTCTGACGAAAGAGGAATATTTTCTCTGCTTTTATACAATAAATATTAAAATCCAAAATGGCTGCCTCTTGGCCATCATTTGATTTTGTTTGATTGAGTTGTATGGCCCATTTGGGGGTTTCTTGTAGATAGATCGGTTCAAAAATGCCTTAAACGCAACTAGGAACCTAAGGGGATCCAACCTCTGAAATTTCAGACAGATCCCTTTGGTGCTTAATAGAGATAAATCATCAACTACCAAAATCAAAGGACTCGTGTTTCTCTGTCGGCCATCATATTGACCGATTGGCCCAAAAATGTTTAATATGCAGAACAAGGGCACTAAGGTAACCTACATCTGCAATTTAAGACTTCTTGGTAACAAAAAAAGAACTAAAAAAGGGACAGGCGGACGGACGGACGGACGGACGTACAGACGGACGAACAGATAGACCGACAACCTGATTACTATAAGGCACCCGTATTGCGATACGTGGCACTATTAAGCATCATTGGAAATTCATTAAAGTCTTTAAAGGCAATGTATAGGCCAACATCGCTTAAACAGAAACTAGGAACTGGTTCCTAGATCCGCACAATATTAAACAGAACAGAACAGGTCTCGTTGTCGACTTCGTGTAAAGAAAATCTACACTGAAATGATTTTTACTTTGATTACATGGTCCTGAAATTTCAAAGACAATTCCTGTAAAAAAATAAATCTAAAAAAGTAACATCTATGCAAGCGTCGGCTCTAAACTGATCTCGGGTCTGGTTCCTAGTTCCTATCAAATAAACGAACTCGAATATGGTTCCTAGTTCTGTTTGAGCTTAAACGGAACCCGGGTCTGGTTCCTAGTTCCGTTTAAGTTAAACGGAACCAGGGTCTAGGTGTCAAACCCGTTGAAGAAATTCTGTGTTGTATTATTCATGGAAGCTTTAAGTTCGATTCCTGTATTACAATGGTAATTAAACATCTTATTAGAGGTAGATTATTCTAATAAATGGAACCCGGCTGGTTGACCAGTATTTGTGTTTAACGGAACTCGGGTCTGTTACTCGTTTTAGCTTAAACGGAACTCGGGTCTGGTTCCTAGTTCCGTTTAAGTTAAACGGAACTGGAGTCTAGTTGTCAGATCCGTTTAAGGAAATTTGTGTTAAAGAGATTAATTCTGTGTTGTATTATTCATGGAAGTTCTAACGTTCGATTCCTGTATATATAATATGGTAATTTGAAACATGCTTAATTATGAGGTACGAAATCCTAATAAACGGAACTCCGCGCTCGTTGGCCAGTAATGTTTGTTAAACGGAACTCGGGTCTGGTTCCTAGTTCCGTTAAGCCTTAAACGGAACACGGGTCTGGTTCCTAGTTCCGTTTAAGTAAAAAAACTGAACTGGAGTCTAGGTTGTTCAGATCCTTTTTAACGGAACATTCTGATGATAAATGCGGATTAATTCTGTGCTGTATCATTCAATGAAGCTCAAGTTCGATTCCTGTATATAATAGGTAATTGAACATGCAGTTACAGGTAGGAATCCTAATAAACGGAACTCCGCTCGTTGGCCAGTATGTTTGTTAAACGGAACTCGGGTCTGGTTCCTAGTTCCGTATAAGCTTAAACGGAACTCGGGTCTGGTTCCTAGTTCCGTTTAAGTTAAACGGAACTGGAGTCTAGGTATCAGATCCGTTTAAAAGTGAAATCTGTGGGTTTATAGAGATTAATTCTGTGTATAAGTTGTATTAATTCATGAAAGCTCTAAGTTCGATTCCTGTATATACATATGGTAATTGAACATGCAATTAGATAGTAGAAATCCTAATAAACGGAACACCGCTCGTTGGCCAGTATGTTTGTTTAAACGGAACTCGGGTCTGGGATCCTAGTTCCGTATAAGCTTAAACGGAACTCGGGTCTGGTTCCTAGTTCCGTTTAAGTTAAACGGAACTGGAGTCTAGGTGTCAGATCCGTTTAAGGAAACTTGTGATAAGGAGATTAATTCTGTGCTGTATTATTCATGGAAGCTCTAAGTTCGATTCCTGTATATAATAGGTAATTGAACATGCAGTTAGAGATAGGAAATCCTAATAAACGGAACTCCGCTCGTTGGCCAGTATGTTTGTTAAACGGAACTCGGGTCTGGTTCCTAGTTCCGTATAAGCTTAAACGGAACTCGGGTCTGGTTCCTAGTTCCGTTTAAGTTAAACGGAACTGGAGTCTAGGTGTCAGATCCGTTTTAAGGGAAATTGTGATTAAGGAGATTAATTCTGTGCTGTATTATTCATACATGGAAGCTCTAAGTTCGATTCCTGTATATAATATGTAATAATGGAACATGCAGTTAGAGATAGGAATCCTAATAAACGGAACTCGGCTCGTTGGCCAGTATGTTTGTTAAACGGAACTCGGGTCTGGTTCCTAGTTCCGTATAAGCTTAAACGGAACTCGGGTCTGGTTCCTAGTTCCGTTTAAGTTAAACGGAACTGGAGTCTAGTTGTCAGATCCGTTTAAGGAAATTTGTGTTAAGGAGATTAATTCTGTGCTGTATTATTCATGGAAGTTTTAAGTTCGATTCTTGTATATAATATGTAATTGAACATGCAGTTAGAGGTAGGAATCCTAATAAATGGAACTCCGCTCGTTGGCCAGTATTTTTGTTAAACGGAACTCGGGTCTGGTTCCTAGTTCCGTATAAGCTTAAACGGAACTCGGGTCTGGTTCCTAGTTCCGTTTAAGTTAAACGGAACTGGAGGTCTAGGGTCAGATTCCTAGTTTAAAGGGAAAATCTGTACCGTTTAGATCACTAAACTGTGAACTCGCAAAAATAGTTCAGTTCGATTCCTTAGTAAATCTATATATGGTTTTGAACATGCAAACGGAACTCAAATTTCTTAAGTTAAAATCCTAATAAACGGAACCGCTCGTTGGCCAGTACAATTTTTGTTAAACGTATACTCGGGTCTGGTTCCTATTTCCGTATAAGCTTAAACGGAACTATCTTTCCTAGTTCCATTGATAACTTTGGTTATTGGGTTACATGTCTTGTAGTTGGTAGGGGTCATTAATACGGTAACTGTAGGAAAAGTGATACATAAACCTTGGATGTTATCCATGTTATTAAAATCAGATCGGAAGATCACTTTCAAATAGAAGATCCATATCTTTCGGGAATGCTGATATAATACGAGTTATAAGTGTTAGTTCATAAAACCCGAAATCCAATATCTATATGTACCTATGTTAACACTGGACACCGACTCGTATACTTCCCATATTTTATGCTAATAATGCAAATTCAAGGGTCGAAAATGACTACATTTGAAAGTGTATAAGTAATCATTCAATAGAAGTCGGTTGGGTAAAAAGTGGGAGTTTACCTTACTCAATTGAACACAATGATGGAATTCTTTCAAAGTATAAATGAAATTATTCAATCCGCGAGACTAAAGTTCAAAGATTATAGTGTACAAATAAACATGGGAAAAAAAGTAGAAACCGGTCAATTCAGAGTCCTACCATAATCAGTTTATTTACCATGCAACCGAGAAAGCTAATACTGATTTAATAAGATTGTAAAATTTTGCTAATGGCAATTTAAACATATATAGCGTAATAACAGTAAATGAACCCTTTTCGTACTTGGCCACATGTGTGAACTTAGTGAAATATTAATATCTACTCGACATTGTTAGTTTAAGGCGAAGCTGAAATAGCACGCTTACACACTGGTGTTTGTAAGTTGTCAAAACACCAGTGTTCAACAAGTAGCATTTATTCCATGATATGTTTGAGATTAACTGATTGAAGCTAGATACGATATTTATCCATTCCTTAGGAGTCATGCAATCATATTATAAAAAAAGGGCTACGCTGTAGATCCATACTTGGGTCTGTCATTAGGCAGTTTCTGTATACAATGATGGAAACAACTATATGTCTCATTGTAGTTCGATAAGTATACAATGATATTTGGTGACGATCGTAACTGTCAACACGTTGGATACGGTTATAGTGTATAATATATAATACTACACATGATTAAATTCTCAAAGTTACAAATACATGAGGATATGTTTATAACTGACCTAATCATATATCTAATATATCCATCTCAACCCCCGTCCACATTGAGACTGGTCGTAACCACTTGATAACACAACGACACAGAGGTAATGTTTACATTTGTCATACATCCATATTTTCAGATTTTTCTAATAATTGCAAAAATGAAACAAAAGCAATGCGGTCGTTCCTAAAGTTCCAGTTTCATGTTTAAACTGGAACATTTCGGGTCTATTTTACCATAATTAAAAAAGAAATGTCTGGTAAATATTAATTAACCGTAAAACTTTGGTATAATCGTAACATGAAACCGAACTACTAGGAGTTTAGCATTTTTCCAAAAAAAGTCTAGACAATTCAATATACACAGTTTCCGAGTAAACCTATACAAGTGCCCCAACAATAGGGTCCCAATACTCAATGCCATCCGTTTCTTCTTAAAAAAAGTAGATTTACGTTGAAATAACTGTCTGGGCCAACCATAGTTTCTTGTTAAAGTAAATTTTCAATACTGGGAAAAGTTTCAATACATTCTGTCTCCTAAGTAAATTTTAAAGTAATTTTGTAATAAACTCAATTCCGGGACCTATTTTAAGAGCAAATGATTATAAACAGTGAGTTTAAATACTATCCTGGTCCGGTATACCAACGTCCTAAGTTCATTTTAAGTAATGAATCCTCATCTTTGTTTAACTTCCAGTGTGAAAAATGCAGTTAAATGGTCATGAATACCATAGACTTATCAGACAAAGTAGGACTTTTTAACAGCGAGATCCAGACTTGTAAGATACCAACATCAATTTGGTCTCATAAATTATGTAGTAATCCGTAATAATACACAAAATAAGTTTATATATAGACGAAAACTAAAAGTCTGATTAGTTCATGTTGATTTCTAGTTGTATGTCATGTCAGGCTTAAAGTAGTAAAGCGATTAAATAGATCCCCAATTTCAATACATTATTATGATTGTTAAAGTGAAGTTGGACAATGTCCGAAGTTAAGAATATTCTAAATTTGCGAAAGTTATTGGTAAATAGTAACATAGCTATTAAATTCTCGAATCTGAAGTTTCTTAATAATGTATTTCTAAGAAATTATTCCGATTTAAACTTCAAGACCTATACCTTGCCGATCCCCTTAGTTGTACACATACATATTTATGCTACATTAGTTCATACACATGATCCAACGTATCGTTGAGTTCTTTTAGAATTGCAAAATTTACACGTTTCGAAGTTTGTTGTACGATAATTCGCATTAGGACCATACAATGATGTTTTGAGTAGTAGCGGAATTGAATTGTTTAAAATCTAGTGATGGTATACATCTGTACATAGGTGTTTTATTATCACAGAGTTTTGAAAATTTTCGGTATTAACAAATATTTCAAATGATTTTCTTTGATTTTGTCAGTGGTAAAAAATGTTATTTGAAACCTTTATATCTTCTCAAGGCTTTTCCCGAAAACGCGTAAAACGCAGTCGTCAATTGGGGAGTGTTTGGCTCACATGCTTAAGACTAGCATTCTGGCCACCCTTCCCCTATAAATCTCACGACAGTGCACGCCTGAAATATAATCAAACTAGAATGGCCGCAGATCCGCCCATCCCTGGATTTTGATATTTTGAGATATTAAACATTCTATGCTACACGAAATCTGTAGGCGTCTTTAACGCGTGTTACATCAGATGTCTATACATCCCTTGTTGTACATGAAAGTTAATTAATTGTCATTTGTAGTAAATAAAACAGATAAATAACCCCTCATAAACAGAACCGCTAACCATCTTAAGATATGAGGATAATGTTAAGTCTTAATTTCAACTGTCCAGGGAAATGTATGAAACTGCATATTTTAAGGAAAGGAATTTGTGACTGGATAAGATAACATCAATTGGTTGTCGTTCGAATGACAGGAATACCCAGTGGACAACGTTTGGGAAACGTGACATTTTAAATTTAGCTTACAGAACGGCATGCCCTTCTGGATATTTAAAGGATTTTTCTTATTCAACTGTTAACTCTTAGACCAATAAATGTTATACACGTTCTTATGTTCGCAAACCATTGGTTATTTACAACATGGATCTTTATGACCAATACTGTTTCATATGTAATACACAAATACAGGAAATGTTGTCGACTTGTGGATTTCTTAGCCATCGTCACCTGAACGCAAATCGAGTGCGTCAAATAAGCTGTTACACTCTAAATGAGTTGCCCGCTGTATAAATAAGAACAATGTCCATTTTGTGCAAAGCGTCAAAAACAAACCGGCAGAGTGTATTTGTTACATTGACTATCGAAACATTTCCAGTACATTTAATACCATAATCCAAGTGTTTAATAAAAAGAAAAGAAAGTCAGATAGTTGACCATAAAATATAAACAAGGATCCGGATTGGTCGGCTAGATACATGTTTTGTCCGTATACGATGTATGAAAATTCTTTAATCACATGAACCTGTATAATTGTTTCAATATCGGAGAAGAAGTGTTATTCCTATCATTTTGATACGAAAAAGCCGAATCAGATGTACTATTTATTTACTCTGAAACATTTGATACAAGCAAGTACAAAGGGTTCCGATTCTATTACAACGTTATGTTTTCTAAATCAATTACACTCTAGTGGAAATAAAGTCTATCAGCCTCACAGTTTTCTGATATTTTAAAACATTATGGTTACATGAACCCGATCAGTCATCTTGGCTTCATGAATAGGAAACATTTCATTCGTATCCTAATGGGTGACAGTATCTCCCTGATAACCGGCAATGAAAACCTTGTCTGGCTTACTAGAACGATGATTGCCGCTTTGTCTCTAGGATTACATGAAGCTCACAACCGGGAAAAAAGAACTATTGTAACTCATGACAACTAATTCCAATACCTAACCCGCAATTTCAACTTGATATTAAATAACATGTCGTACGGCAAGCTTGAAAGTTACTTACTGAAATGAACACTTTTTAATTATGAACTGTGATAATTCCTTAGAACACAAAATCGGCTCAGTGCCGGTTTTATTCAGGACACCTACATTAACCCATCGTTACAAATAGTATTCCTTGTATACTAATGCTGAACCCAAAGAGTTACCGAACGGTCTACTAGAGATATTGTGAACTTACTAATAAAAGAGTGATAGGAGTATAAATCTTGTGCGTTAACATGTACGTTTGAAACTTAGTTTAAAAACTAGACACCGTAAGTTACATAGTACTGTCAGCATAATTGGTTACATGGAATAGTTAACTCAAATGTTTCAACTCCTGATGCGAAGCATTGGTTCGAAAGTAGATTCTGGCCCGTACTGTTAATCAGTCATAGTGAGGAAACAGAAGTGATCTCCAAGTACTGGTTCATTTTGAGTAAAAGTTTGGTTACTTATGATATGATATGTTTTTCTAGTATATGACAGACAAGTGATAGTTTGATTACCAACTGATATGTTAATGAACAAGTCTAACCATTGAACTTAAACCTCAAAGGTTTTACAAATGAATTTTTGTTAACGGTGGATAAGTATCTCAATTTCCTTGACCGTGAAGTCTGTTACAAGTAAACTATTAAGTTCTGGTATGTCAGTACAGTTTAAACTTGATACCAATCACTTTGAGTGATAGTTTTTGGACCTTACACTACATGGTAAGTGAAACATATAGTTTGGTTACAGTGATATACAAATTGTTACTGACTAGTAAATAATATTTGAGTTATGTCAGTGATAAGCGAGATTTAATACTGTCCACCTGCTAAACGACTGCAGTTTGGTACTACTAGCTGAAAGTGACCTCCATAATTTGTACCAGTATAACTGTTCAGTGGTATACGGAAATTTCTTACTGTCAGTTATCTATCCTATTAGTAAAACTGTCCAGTACCATTGACAGTTCTGAATACATTATTGAAATAGTTTTGGTGACCTTTCAAAATAGTGAAAAAGAATTTTGGTTTAATAACGAGTGCTCAAATCTGTGATAGAAAATAACTGTGATGTATGACCTTATGTTTTGACAAAATGATAGATAGTTCAACGGTTACTGTTACATTAGCGATAGTTTTGGTTTTTGTTCAAACAACATTTACCGCATAGTTTGCTCGGTTAGTGTAGTTTGCCTCAATTACTGTCAGTGAAGACAACCACCAGTGGTTATTAGTTCAGTTTAACCCCAATGAAACTTCAAAACTAAAACTAAAATATTTGGTTACTGTCAAATGGATAGTTTACGGAAAGTAAAACTGACAGAGGATAGTCCTCAATATTAAAATGAATGAAAAATCTCACCCGGGTCCGTTGGTAATAACAAGTCAATGATACTGAAACTAGGTTCTAACAGTGAAGTAGGATTGCGTTACTTCAGCCCTGGACAATTTATGTTACATGCCAAGGATAGTATACAGTAGCTAAATGGACCGTGAATCACAAGCCTAGGTCATTTTAAAAAAAACCGATGTTGATTTAATTAAAGATTAAAACAATGTTAATATAAGGTTTCATTTTGATTATGAAAATTTGCATTAGCAATATTAAATGACCATAAGATAAAATACAATCTTACAATATCAAACCGTATCCAATTGCTTTTACAACAAAAAGTTGGATTATTTGAATTAAACCTCAGTAAGACCTCTTGTTCTGTGGTTTTGATGCGGAGATCAGAAATGAAAAAATCAACATGTAAGAAAATAGTGATAAAATGTACATATAAATTAACTGTCTATTATTGTTTGTCTATCATACACCCGTAGTATCCCAGAATTGTGGCAATAGTCGGGGTATGAAGGTACTGTAGGATCCATGAAGAAACACATTGCAGTACTGATTGATAGGAAGTATGAACCCAAAAAAACCATATATTGTAAATATTAATCACCTTAATCCCACCAAGTCTAATAAGCCACTTAACCTTGCCTTCTATCACCTGCTAGGAGAAAATAAGAAAGTTTAGTAAGACAAATAGCATGGTGCCGATAGGTTGAATAAGAATGAACTAAAAACAACCATTCATAACCTGCAGACTCAGTTTCACCCTCCTAAAGCACAGCCAACACATAAGTCAATGATACTTTACAAACTTAAGTAGGACAATTAGACCTACTAAGCTACTTTGTCAGATTACGTATTTTAGCCGATCATTTTCCAGATTGTTGTTGATACTTGGACAGTTTCCTCTATAATGGGCGTATACAAGTAGAAGTGCTTCATAAAATAACGTGGTTTAAATGTTACTATGCTGCAATAGTCAGTACAATAAAACCAAAATAATGCACAGAAGGAAATCTTCTGTTGTACGATTTTAAAAATTTAACAGCAGCCAAATATTCCCATACAAAAATAAAACTAATCATTTTTAGTTTTATCTGTCCTTTGAGATGATCTTTACAGATTCTGCCAACAGATATTCACTCCTACATCCGATGATTGGTACCTTTTGAGATCTCCATTGTATTCATTATGAAACTTTCAGGCTATATGAAACATTGCTTAAAGCAAAAACCATGGCATATCTACAAGTCTATATTGGTACCAAGATGTCTAAAAGATGCATTGCTCTTAGTATTTTGTTAAATCCTGAGTAGCTAGCTAGCCGGAAGTTATAGCAGATAGGTTTGATACTTTGACAAGAAGACGGTATTAACTTCCCCGTTACAGACAAAGAGGTTGCATGTCTCAACAATTTTGAGAGTCTTATTTCTAAAAGGATTGGCCATTTTCAATAGTAGATGTTTAGATATACTTGTAAGTTAAAGTTCCAGTGTCAAAAACAACTGACATGTGGTTTTGAACCATAAGTATATTAAATCCTATTAACATGGGAATATTGTTTCGGAAAAAAAGTTTGATACGTGATGTGTGTACGACTAGACAAGTAAGTTTATCGAAGACAGACAATATATCTTATGTAATTCTAAATACTCTTCCTAACATGATAACTTTTAGTCAAAACCTAACAGTCCTAAACCTTGTCACCGAAGTATAACCCCAGTCTATACAGAATTTTGGAACTCTCGGGAATGGATAGCCACGGCCGAAAATCTGACCAAGACATGTATATTGTCTAAACTTTATCTCTCTAATCGAAATATCGACCTGACTTTGCAAGACCAGGACCATAGATCCTCTGCGGACAACCTAGGAAATATCTCGATGTCTATTGGTACACTAACCATCAATAAAATTCTAAAATGACCAACTCCGGCTGTAACTACCTTACTTACTAATTGTCACTATCTCCAGTGTTATTATGTTTCCCCGGAATGCCTGTACCAATTGTATGCATTCATAAAAGGGTAACATGAATATTTGACTATACAAAATCCCATAATATGCCACATTCATTCTAAATCCTTTACCGCTTGGGTTCTAACAGCCCAAAATACACCTTATTATACAATAGCGAGTAAGACTGTATATCTACAGTAACACAGACTTCACTCCAACAGATGGAGTAACAAATAAGACTCATGTTGTCATGAATGTTAAATCATAGCTCAAGTTTCTTTACAGACCTAATCGCATATAACTGGATTATATATTGTACAACCAACATACCAACACTTTTCCATTGGGTCCAGCTCATTATTTAATTGGCAATTCTCCTCTTTTCTATGGAACGTAATCAGTACTTCTATAGTCGCTCCCATTGCTATGCCACCATTAACCATGAATGTAATTCGTGCACTTGCGACACAGTGGACCTCCACATCCTAATATAGTCTGAAACAATCTAAAACCAATAACCACTAGACCTCACCGATTGTAACCCCCCCCTATTAAAATACGGTCCCAGCACACGCACAAACCCTAAAAGTACAGACAGACTTTATTCGTGCTAAATTAGAAATACAACAAGATTACCGTATTCTACAATTTGTCCCTTGGCACCACTATTTTAACTTGTATTTGTATATTGACCATGTACCCGTGAGTTTTACTCATCAAACATCACAGTATAACTCCGTGTAATTACTCTCTATATGATACTTCAGTAAGTTTCCACTGATAACTATTCCTTAACACCAGATCTCAACTTCACCTCCAAACTTTATTTGATGAGTATACTAAGTAACTATTTTATTTCTATACTTAAACTAGAACATTCCTTATTCTATTAAAATCATGCCATTACCTTTAATACTAAACAACAATTTATGTGTAAACCGTTTACTAGTACACTATTCCTCTAAAGTTTACTATACACCAATCTCCTTAACCCCCTTTTGAATAAAAGACATGGTCCCTTCACAGATAGAATGATACCCTTGTCTAAGTCAAATACCGTTCAGTTTACCATCAATACACTATTCCCTCCAAAATCGTGAATCCCAAATTCGACTACACAAAGAGAAAAACGTAATTCCCGGTAAATAGACCCCTCTTAACACTACCCACACCGTATTTTACCCCCTATGAATACTCCTCCCAGCCCAAAAAACTTCAGCCCACCTCCACCGCTGATATAGTAACCAATCATCCCAAGCGTCCTTGAAACTATCACCCCCTGATTTTCAGCCCATGGCCGCCCAAGAAATACCTCTGCTCGCTCAGTTTACTATCCACACAAAACTACATGAAATTATATACCCAAACCTTTACCCGATAGCATTCAGTCAACCAGGCACATAGTTCCACATAAACCCCAAGGTACTCGAGATCGTGAATACTGCGACCCTACAGAAGACGTGGTTTAGTATTCACTATTAACATATTCATTTATTTACAGTAAAATTTTCCTTGCAACTACGCAAACCATAGTAGAGATATTCCACTTTTCTGTACCACGTAGTCATGTTACATAACTACTTACTCCAGTTATCAAGCCGAGTGTTGTACATATAGACAGTTGTAACTGCACTTTTGGACCTATTTGTATACACTATGCCCTTGTCCCACTAACAGGCCCCCTGCAACCCCTATTCATTATTCAGTGTACAATCTTTACTGGCCCATGCCTATATGTTCACGAGTTTACTATAAAAAATTTCTCCTTTATTCGTTTTAATATCACATGTTTTTTTAGCCCCAATACCATCACAAAAAAAAAAAGCATTGAAAATATACAACGTATAATACTCCTTTTCAAAACTTGTGTAACTTACAAAAACTAAAAATCGACGTCTACTCCAATTTTTATTCCCTTACACGTAGATTGGGGGGGAACAGGGTGTAGATGTCCTTGTAAGTAACCATCAACCAGGAAGTTTCAAAAAACGTTAAGAACACAGCACTTTTGAATACATATTTACAATTAGAACCCCAAGAATGAAATGATAATAACCATTATCATGGGAATATAGGCATTTTTTTGAGTTAATAAAGTGTTGTACCCCCTCTTCCTGAGTCGTAGAAAGGCTATCTTAGCAATTAAACAGAATTGTAATAAGATATGGCACTATCATTACCATTTGTGCATTATGAGTAATACTATTTCATTATCCTAGTTTACATTTCGGGAAACGAAGCATTTTATCGTCCTACCATAACATGCCCATACTTTTAAAGCACCCCAATCAAATAAGATATTGTCAGACCTATAGTTTACGTCCAAGATTCAATATTGTTTCGTCATACATCATATAGCATTGAACTGTTTTTCATTATAAGGAGTTTTATAAGCGCGATCTCGCTAAATCCCACATCAATTACTGTGGTACCCCCCCCATTCCAAGGCCCTACCGGGTCAGTGACATCACCGTTAACAAGTTTGATGAACTTGCATAACCCTAAAACCGTTAATCAACCATTCAAATAATAAATAATTTTGGTAAGTTTATGGCAATGAAGTCAGTTATTGAAATTAGCATGATCAAATAACTCACCTTAGTACAAATGCACCCCCAGCCCCCCAGTGTCATAATGCCGCTAAATACCAGTGTATATTATTTAATCCCCTGCATCAAATTCAGTGGAATCAACCTTATGATCGTAAAAGTCTATTTGGCTTCATTTTCCATTGTATTTAAAATCAATAATAGGACATAAATCATTTGCAAATTCGACCAACCCTTTAGACTCGCGCTTTCATCATGAATACTTTCATTGTTTCAATTTTGAACCGAAACCCCCCACTAGTGTATCAAATACCACAAATTACACTTAATTGATTGTGCTTGAGCATTTATAATAGCCACTTGGCCCAGTCAATTTGTCCCAACACATTTCACATTGGGCCATTATCTTCAAAACTAATACGAATACTCAGTGGATTGACTATTGGATCTAAATGCGATTTGTAGCTACACAATGATCACGTCACATCATGTAAAGATTGTAACTGGTAAAAAATTGGCCCTAGATAAAAAACTATGGCAAAAGCTTCCTTGTCTTTGCCATAAGGTGACTTTTTACTTGGTTTGGTTGAATTAGGATTCAAGCAATTATCTCGTAAAATAGTTGATAACAAATATCCTGCCCATCCTGTAACAAAAACTTACCTATGATCACCCTACGGTAGATATAACTTAAATTTGTACATTATAACTAACTGTAATCTTTATCTATGTCATTAAGACTCCACCATTTATACCTCCATCATAAATCATGTACTTATGAATTTAACAGGTATGTCTGACTGGATTAAGTTGACTACCCCCCCATGATTTTTACCTTTAACAGTTTACTAAACTTATGACATATGGAAATACTGACTTATCAGTTATTTTCTTAATGGCTTCCCTTTACCTGTCTTAAAAGCGACCACTTATACCCATCTGCTTCTATGTTAAAGTAATTTCATGGCAGGCAAACTGTGCCAAATTTACAAGTACTTGCAAATTAAAGTACTAATATGCTATTGTCCAGACATTAAGTTATTACAATATTGGATCACCTAGGGCCTACTGGGATGAAATCTTTTGATTTGAGATTTCTCCTTATTAAACAGATGAAATGAAGGTTAAAAATTAATATCGTTATATCTGTTGGGTGACAGCAATTTGTGTACGGCAAGTTAGCATCTTGACTGTTCTACACTGTCATTTTTAACTATGATCCTGATGACTAAAATACTAATTCACCAGTAGACAAACGAAGCAAATATACTGACAATAACAACTGGATTTTGGAGCCCACTTTAAATGACTGAGGAAACCATCTTTTACACCCGTTCCCGTACAATTAAGTGTAGAAGTCCTTTAACATATCCATAACATTTAAATAGAATTTAGTATCCCTTTCCAAATTTGCTATCCAAATTATTCTTACCGCAATCAATAATTATGACCATAAGACATCCAGTTGATTAATTTTGAGTCTTACAATCTATGAAACTCAGTGTGAAACTTCAACGTTGTATCTGAATAGATTTTAGCTAAATATTTATGTTCATAAGTCAAATTTTAAACCATTTGATAACTCTGTCGTAGAAAACTTTTTAGAGTTCTGGTCGTAAGCGAACAGTTCTACTCATTAATGGTTTATACCCAAACCCGACCAAGGATTTTAACTATCCGCCATGTGATCGCCCAACTGAAAATCATTCTGGCATTTCTATTAATTCAAGATTCAAAAATCATTAATTACAAACCATAGTCATTGTAATAACTGGAATATTAACCCTAGTGATTCCAACAATGATGCTATGTAAAAACATGTAGACATGAAAACGGAGAATGAATACTTTGTATCGCTTCGGTTATCAAAAACAAAGCTTCCGGGATGGTTGATAATCAATTTTTGTTATTCACCTGAAAATTTCTAGTTAAATTTGAAAATCTCATCGTAAAGGATATTTTATCCGAGCAATGATAAGGCCAGTAATCCGTGACTTAATTCAAATATTATCCCATTAAAATTCATGATCTGTTAATGTGTTAATTCAGAAAATACTTTATTTTAATAAAGCAATCCAGTTTCTAAAGGAGTTATTAGTGGCATATTGGAAAACCGCTAAGGCATCAAATAAGATAAAGAATGTCAGGTCATAAATCACTTCTACCACTTCAGGTCCTATGCATTGACATATGTTGGGTATGTCCATCAGATACCTGTGGTTAACAGCAGATATTAAAATTTACTTTGTGCCATGAACACGCTTCCTCCATTAAATCTTTAAAAGGATTTGGTCAATCACCTTTAACTAAGAGTCGTCAATCCATTTTAGACCAAGTAAAGATATCATGAAATTACAACAAAATTTAAGTTAATCAGGTGTATGGCAAAATGCTCACCGCGTTCCTCAACTTTTATCAATAATAGTTTTGGTGCATCTAATTAAGACATAGTATTAAAAACATTAGTTCACACCAGTAAACACCATGATGCATTTATACAGAGTGGTTTAAGTCAATAACTTAGTTTGAAACATATTGCCCCAAATATGGTGAATAAATTAATGCTTAAAAATCCATACTGATTAGTATTTGACTCAAAAATTGAGGATAACCCCATAAAATAGTTATACGTTCACAAACGTATCATGAAAGAACATTCCCATCCTTGACTCCATGAAGTAACCTATTAAAACATATAAAGGTTAGGTCATGAACAGATGGATATCTAAACATTGAGACATCAAATTCTTAAATTCTCTTTTTCACCATCATTCCACAACAAATGGGATGGATATATTGGTACCTTTAAATCATTGCAAATTATGATATACAGTTAAACATTGGTAAGAGGTAAACTGGTCCTGTTCATTTCACATATTTATGGGATAATTATCAGTACAAACACATTCAGTGGAGATTCAGTAATCAATTTCTATATTTTTGGCATATTTCCATTTTGATTCAACACATTATGTTCTAAAGAATGACATTCACATTTCGTAAAGATGTAAACTACATCTATTATATAACTTGTGTTATTTCCTGATCAGCCCAGTCATTGCCTTAGAATTGAGAACATTGTTTGGGTATGCGTTAATACATTCTATCCTACTAAATTATTGGATATTAAACACGTTAAAGGGTGTAATCAATGGTCCCAAAGACTAACTTAGACATGTTTAAACTGCTGTATCTAGTTACAGCATTAACCCTTTGATTAATCAAGTCTAAGCAACTTGACAACTGTTGTAAAGATACAGAACTGAAATAGTGTTTAGTTCATCTCCATAGATGCCACCCTACATGACATGGCCCTGATTAATCTGAGCAATCTTTAGGGTATACATGAATAGTTCCATTACTAACTCCAAAATACCAACGGTACCATGTGGTCAAGTCATCAATAGGATTAGTGTACCTTGTGATTGACTTTTCGTATGTTTGCAATCCACCCATAAAATGTAGAATATGTTGGGCAGTTGAATCACGCTATTCCTTATAATAAATGATTAATATTAACTTTCATGCCCAAATCAAACAGCATACCTCTGGTATTGTATTGTTTAAGGGTGCTTCCTTGCAGGCAGATACATTGAAATGCCAAAACCCTTTCTAGATGCTAGGTCAAAGATGTAGGTTCAACTTTGACAGGGCTTCTGGCTTATGCCATTGAAAAACCTAGAGTTTATATACTGATTTAAAATGTTTTTAGTCCTATTTGCTAAAATGAAATGAATTTGAACCCAATACATGACATGAATGACACCTGAGTCATGGAGCTATAACCATTCAGTTGCCACTGCCTTTGGACACAGTTGAAAAAAAAAAACATAAATAATGGACTCATATAAACACTATAACGCTTGTATCTACAGGGATTCATTCAAAATTTATTGAACGTTTGACTGGAACCCTGTATGATAAACATTTAAGGAGTAAACCTTGTAAAAAAAGTATTCAGAAAATTAATAGCATGTAATGTCAGTATGGCCATGTAACAGTTTGGGATTATAAATTGAATTACTGTGTTCCAGCTAATATACAAACTTTAGTTGATATTGTATGAGCATTAAAGGATTTATTTGTAAAAAGGGGAGTAGTGAAATAAATAGTAGACACTTTGGATTTTACAGTGCTGATCTATTTCCTTCATCAAGGGTACTTTGTTGTGCAAAGATGGTAATTAAGGTTCCACTGGGGATTTATTGCCCTTTGTTCACCCTATTAGTACATTCGGTAGTATTAAGATGTTCCCTAAATGGAATGAACCATTTAAACTCTTGATCGTCAATAAGTTTGCTTTGAAATATCATTGTTGGGTAACAAGAAAACATGGACTCGCCCTATGATTTGTTCCTCTTTAACAGTATAATGAAAATATCCTAATCTGTTTCAGATTTTCCTAAATTATTGTTAAATATAAAACAATTAGGATCAAAGAATAGGTTTCTGAAGTGGATAATTGCTTACCTATTTAACCTCATAGAGTCATTGAATATTCTTGTCCACCTTGCGTTTATCCAGAACATTGAGTGGCTGCCAAAATATACAAATACATTGTTCCAATGACTTATTCATGGGTGTCTGTATTATTAATTTTTCAGTACTGAATAGAGGGTTGGTTAAATGTGTTGTTAAATGTTGATTTACAAATCTGTCATTACAAAATTTATATATGGGGATTATACTACATGACTTTAGTTCGAGGTTTGGGACAATGATTTTGTAATTTAAAGTATAAACAATATTTGTCCATTTCAGTATTATTTCTGTATTCAAATTGTCCGAATATATTTCCTTGAGGACTTCCACAGTAATTAACATATTATTTTTTTTTCAAATACTTTCCAATATTTTATTTGAAAAAGTATGATTTGAAGAATGAAAATTGATAGCCTGTATGAACAGTTTAAGATATGCTACAAAATGTAAATACATTTAACTGTATTTTATTTGGTAATTACAGTTACACCGTTAAAGCCACCTTTGGATATAGTAATTAGACCATGGGTAGGCAAAATGCAAGAGTTTTTACGACCTTAAACAAAAAGCTTAAAATAAAAAATTGTATTTTACATTATCTAAGTAAATCTTTACATGTTTGTACTTCGCCATGATTAAAACCGGTGGTTACATTGATTGTAAAGAAGTCATATCAGGGGGATCGTTATAGGTAAATTAATTTAACACTCTTATAAGCACCATTGACTTTGATAGTTTATAGACATTATAAACAAATACAATGTAAGTTTGATTTTGGTATGAAAACATCCCATGAAAAAATTCCTACCAGTTGTTGTCAGAAATTATGTATTAGGAGTGACATGATTTATTGATTTTGCCCTTAGTGACATATATATTTTTGTAAATGATTTATTTGTGTTTTGATTAATTTAGAAAAAGTCAATCAGCCAAAGCGTGAAATTCGTATTGTTATATTTATTAATATTTGAAAAACATTGTAGAAATTTGAGTTCCCCTAGGGCTACATTCAAGTTATTACAGAATTGTTTCATAGAAACAGTAGTCAGTTAAATGTCATTATGATGTACAATTGTGATTGGGGTAGTCCCTTTAACAAAAACTATTACAGTTATTGCAATAAATGTATGAATAACCTTTAAATTCAGTTTTAAATTAAGATCATTATAATGGTTTGACATTGTATACATCATATATATAAATTGGTATAGTGGTATTCCATGGGGATCTTGTCCCCTTTTACAAAGTTTATGACAACTTGTGTAAATGCTCATTACATAACAGTTTCAGGATCACAATGGCTTTTAATCTAAGTTGGAATAGCAAGTATGTCATTGGGGTTCAGTCCCGTTTATCAGGTAATTATTTAACAGTACAAACCTTCGAAATATATGCAGTTGCCAATATTGGTAATGTTCGATGCCTTTATAAAAATTATGTATTTAAAACAATTTGGATGTGAGGTATTAACATGTATGTACATTCATAGCTATGCGGATTTAATGGTGATATTCTGGTTTAATTATAAAAAACCTGTAAAAAAGTCATGGGAAAACAAATATTCATGTGTTACTATTCTACAGGTAAAATGTAAGATGATGAAAGGATTTTACAAATTTAAAGCATGATTTCCAAACCTGGTACTAGTGTATAAAGTGAAAATGGAAAAAACAATTGTATAAAATTAATGATCACTTGACCATATTCCATTGTATTCTATTGGAATCCAGATGTTTTAATTGAGACCTAGGAATTTGATACCTTTGGGTCGAAAACAGGACTTACTCTTTGTATTCTTTACAAGGACCTAAATGAATGCATGTTATCTGCACTATGTATTTGAGCTTGAAATCAAACAAATCATGGTAGGTGTCAAAATTTCACAACAGTTTAACATGTTGGTCAGTGTAAATATCAGAATAATTTTGCCTCAATAAGCGTTAATGGCAACCGTGTATAAAAGGTCTGATATGTCTTCACAATGTAATTAGTCTATGAAATTTTTCTCAACATTCTATTAAAGTTAAGTATTTGGGATTTATGGAGGTTATACATGTCGGTCCAGTTAATCGTTACAGAAAAAGCACCATTGTGTATCATTAAACATGGTAGGTTGCTGACCATGTTATTGGATATGAACAATTATTTATGGTATGAGTATTGCCCTTTAACGCTGAAAAATAGGTTCTTAGGAATTTTATGTCCCTCAATAACAGGTGTTACTTATAATTAGCCAGGATTTTTTCATGTTAGTAGGTCTTTTTACTGGCTGATGCAACTCAAACAATGGTGTTAAAATCTGTCCCTGTATAAGACATGTATTCCTTTTGTGAATTCTAGTATGTCCTATATTATGACAGGTTTTCTTAATGCTCAGAAGTCAAAAGACATTGTACTATATGTTGTATATTTAAAAGTGTGTCCTGTAACAGAATGTCAAATTATGACAAATGTCCTAAAAGACAATGAAGAAATTTTCTGGGTACCATCATATTGATGGCATCTTACCGTATTGACATGTATCAATAAGTATACGGTTTGTTTGTAAATTTGCTTGAATACCAATTCTTTATTACTGTCAGATTCAAAGAAACAACTATGTGTCATAGACAGTTGTCAAAAGCTCCTATATTGCAATGAATTTAAATGTTGTTACATTTGATTTTCATGCAGATGAAATGTGAAATTAATACAATATTGTACATTCTCACTTGTCACATGCTGAACATCTCAAAATTTGGTTGACCTGGTGGTTGTCCATTGTCAAAAGTGAGATGTTTTTTACAAGTCATTGTCTGATTGAAATGGTTTGATTACTGCTCCGAGCCTGACAAGTTATTCTTGTAGTTAATATTTGATCAATTGTATGATTAATAAATACGGTCCTTTGTTATATGAAAGGTATGCTTTTTGCAGTTTTAATTTACTGGAAGGATTTAAATGCCTTGTCCAGAATGAAGGATTCTTTTATTTGGAAGGTATGCCATTTATATAAATTCCTTATAACATAGAAACAGAAACCTAAGTATCTCGAAATTTTATAACAGGTTCTTTTAATAGGAAATTGAACTCCTGGCAATATCTAATATTGGACTATCAAAAAAGAAAGAACCAAGAGCAACAGTTGCTTTCGTTAATTTGATGGAAGTGTCCTGAACTTATTGAGAGAATATGACACTGATTCCACCTCATATGGTATAAAGGATTGGTTTAACAAAATCCTTTTCATTTGTTATCCTAAATTCAGACATGGTATCTGGATCAATAGTTCCTGAACCCTTTAGTGCTGTTTGTTTCATCGTCTGCTTGTATAATTGTTGTTACTTTTTTGGGAACCAAAACATAATATACATTTGTGTTGAGAGATTACAAATATATAATTTACTGGGATCCATTATTCCTGATTATTTTTATCTTTGAACATTAGAAATCAGTCCCTGTGATATCGTCACAAGTAAGGGGTGTTCATGACTATTTCACAATACCATAATCATTTTTAGTCATATTAATAAATTAAGGAAACGAAATTAAGATCTGAAAAATGTCTGAAAATTACATTTATCATGAACCATTAGTTGGCAACATAATTTCAAGGATAATTTAGGATCCATAACTTATCTGGCAAAACCTTTTCCCACAAATGATATGTAATACAATTGAAAACGCAAATAAAGATTTATAAGAAATAGATAAGCAATTAGGGTAACTAAATTAAATTTGAGGTTTTTCAATGTAAAACCAATTTTCATGATGTAATACTTACCATAACTTTAGTATGCAAATACGCTACCTACACCCATCTTTGTAGCCCCAACAAACATAAGATTTGAGAATCCCGTCTCCCTACCGTACCTCATCTCGTACTCGACGAGAGTAACATAGAGTGGTCTCCCTTCCTCAAAAAACCCTTTATGGAGCCACAGGGGCAAAATGGCTGAGGAGGAAAGGGGAGGAAACAGAAGGGTGGGACTCCATAAAGTTATGGTAAGTATTACATCATGAAAATTGGTTTTACATTGAAAAACCTCAATTTCATTTCAGTAATACGTTACCATAACTTTAGTATGCGAATTCGTCTTACCGTAGTGGAGAGTCCGAAGCCAGGCAGCCCAATCAAACGTCAAATCCAGGAGACAAGCCCCAGTAGGGAGAATAAAAAAGGGGTTCCAGGAACCCCCCGAAGGAAAGGGATAAAAAATGGAATACCTCCCAGAGAAAAGAGGAGTACCATCGTGATGCCTGCCCGCATACAGTTAAAACCAAAAAATAAATACCATGTCTAGGGCGGAGGAACAGTCACAGACTGAGCCGCCACAACTGGACCCAAGGAAAACAGTCCCTCAGAATGAGAGGACAGGGACCGGAGGTAAAAGTCAGTGAAAGTAGACTGACCACGCCAAAAGGCAGCAGACATGATGTCCTGGAATGAGGACCCATTTAGGAGAGCCAAAGAAGCTGCAAGGGCTCTAACCTCATGAGCCCTCACCTTACATTTCGCCCGAGATAGATCATTAGATAGCTCATAAGCAATCTTGATCACCTGACATATCCATCTGGAAATGGATTGGGAGGAGATATCCTGCTGACCCTGTTTAATGGGCAAGAATAGACGAGATCGAGTACCTCGCCCCCCCCTAGTTTTATCAAGGTAAAACCTAAGTGCTCGACAGGGGCACAGCAACTGATCATTCTCCTCAGACTCAACAGAGACTGTCAAGGAAGGAATCCTAATGGGATCGGGCGAAAAAACCAGGAACCTGATTCTTTGCCAAAAAGGCAGGATCAGTGAGAAGGGTAACGGCAGAGCTATCTCTGGCCCAACGAAGGCACGAAGAGTGAACAGACAAAGCATGGATATCACTCCTCCTACGGCCTGAGGCAAGGGCAAGCAGGAAGACAGTCTTAAAAGTTAAAAACTTTAGGGAGACAGACCCCAAAGGCTCATAAGGAGCCCCCTTCAGTGACTCTAACACAAGAGCTAGGTTCCACTGTGGAGCTAACTGCCGTACCCTAGGCCTGTCCAGACTGAAGCCCCTAATCAAAGCAGACAACGAGGTGGAAGAACCTACCTCTCGTCTATCATGAAAAGACAGTACACTGGCAATAGCCGTGCGGTATCCCGCAATAGTACCAGAGGCGAGATTCCGTTCCCTAAATAAATAGAGAAGGAAATCTGCAATCAGCTGGACAGAAACCTTGATCGGATCAATCTTCCTGCCGATACACCAATCACAGAAGATCTTCCAGCGTGACTGGTAGACGGCAGAAGAGGAAGACCTAATTGATCGGGCGATGCGGGCTGACACGTCCGAAGAAAAGCCTGCCTGAGCGAGGCCTCCTGAGATAGCTTCCACGCGTGAAGGTGGAGGATCTCGGGACGTGAATGCATCGTCCGTGACCGAGGCTGGCGCAGGAGATTGGATCTGAGTGGAAGAACCAGAGGAACATCCACCAGAAACGACAATAGCTCCGGAAACCATGGTTGTCTCGGCCACAGGGGCGCTATCAGAAGGAGGGAGCAATGATGCGTCCGAAACTTCTGTAGAACCCTGCCCACCAGGTTGAATGGAGGGAATGCATAAGCCTGCATCCCCTCCCAATCCAGAGATAGCGCGTCCACAGCCCAAGCCAATTGGTCTGGCACCGGAGAGACAAAGGTTGGCAAGCTGATTGTTCAGGGAAGTGGCGAAAAGGTCTATATGAGGCCTGTCCCACACCTGACAAATGCCCTCGAAGATCGAGGGATTTAGTTGCCATTCTGTCAGAACCGGCTGGCGGCGCCTGGAGAGAGTATCCGCCAGAACATTCAACCTGCCTGGAAGATGCTTGACTAGAATAGTCAACTGCATTTCCTGACAGAGAAGAAGAACACGGATAGCGAGGGCACATAGGACATGGGACCTTGTCCCCCCCCTGTCTCTCCAGATACGCGACAACTGTAGAGTTGTCCGTAGCCACACAAACCACCTTGGAATGCAGAATCTTTCGAAAAGCCTGCAAAGCCAACAGAACAGCCCTCATCTCCAGCACATTGATGTGCTCGGAGAGCTGATCCCCAGACCATTCCCCCGACCGGCAATGGCCATCGAGGTAAGCCCCCCAACCTGTCATGGACGCGTCCGTGAACAAGGTCATGGTGGGAGCTGGCTTGGACAACGGAACCCCCTGTAGAACATTGTCTTTGAGAGTCCACCACCGTGCAAACTCCTTCACGGACTGGTTGAGAGGAAGCCAAGCCTCCCATTCCCTGCTGGCAGGAACCCAGTTCGCGAGGGAAAAGCATCTGGAGAGGTCTGATGTGAAGTCTCCCAAGGGGGACTACATCTGCCAGGGAGTTGAGATAACCCAGAAAACTGAGAAACCAACGCACCTGGACGTGTGACCAACCGATGAAGGTCAGAGCAAGATCTCTGGCCTTCTCGAACTTTCTCCAAAGGTGGAAGGGCAATGCCCTGAACCGTGTTGAAACGGTTTCCCAGGAAGACAAAGTCTCGAGAAGGGGAGACCTCGGACTTCTCTCTGGAAGGAATGAAGCCGACTTTGAGCAAAAGTTTCAGGACCAGACGGGTGTTCTGCACCAAAGATTCCCGCACTAGGTGGAGCATGAGGGAATCGTCGAAATAGATGTGAACATCTATTCCCCTGGAGTGCAGAAACCCCACGACAACCTGCAGCAGCTTGGTGAAAACCAAAGGAGCTGTCGTGAGCCCGAAAGGCATGGCCCGGTGTAGCAGCCAATTCTTTCCCCCCTGCAAGTGAAACGGAGGAATTTCCGTGCCGACTTCTTGATGGGGATGTGGAAGTAGTTTATCCTTCAGATCTACTGAAGTAGCCCACATCCCCTCTCTCACCGAAGCTATGATGCTCCGTGGAGTCTCCATCTTGAAGTGAGGAGAATCTACGTGCCTGTTGAAGGCACTTAGATCTATGATGGGACGCCAAGCTCCGGACTTTTTCCGAACCAGAAACATTCTGGAATAAAAGCCTGGAGTGCATTCCACCATAGGCACCTCCTCGACCGCGCCCTTTAAAAGCATGGTCCTTACTTCCTCCTGGATGGCAAGTGCCTTTTCTGGATCCCCCGGAGGAGGGAAGAAGATAGGTCTTGATGCCAAGGGCGGATCCCGCAAGAGGGGAATGCCCAACCCCTCCTTGACCACAGACAAGGCCCATGTGTCCTCTGTGATTTCCTTCCACTCTGGGAGGAAGAAGGACAGACGACCTCCTACAGGAAGATCGGGACGAGGAAGATCGAGACCCTCCCAGGCGGGAGAATCGCTTCCTAACCCGAAACTGAATCCTGCGGGAGAAGGACCGGAATCTAAAACTGGAGGAGCGGAGTCCTCCAGAACAGACCCCTCGTCTGGAATGGCCAAGGAGGGGGAAAAAGAGTCAGGAACTCTTCTTCTTACCCCCAGGAGGGTTCTTGCCCTTCTTACCCTTCCCCTTGTTGCCCTTGAAGTAAGGCTTCGACTTCGGCTGTGCAGTAGACTGAGGAGCTGAAGTTCTAGCCTTCTTCTTGGGAGGCACGGACCCCTGCGAGGTACTGGCCTTCACGGTCTGCAATCTCTTCAAAAGAAGGGCAGAAGCGACCGAGTCCTCCTTCAAATCCTTCTGAACAGAAGGAAGAGTCCCTCCAAAAAGAGTGGACCCAGAGAAGGGGGCAGTCAACAATCGGGACCGGTAAGGTTCTTCGACCGGGCGGTTTTTCAACACAGAAAAAACGCCTAGCCAACAAGACATTGGCGAGCAATGACACCTGTAAAGACGCCAAGGCTCTCAATGCCCTGTTCAGGGCAGAGGTAACTCTGTCCTGAATGTCGGCCTGCTCTGTCTCAGATATCCGACTCTCAGGCACATCGGATACCCTATATAGACTAACCGTCAGAAAGTCTATATAAGACAGAATTTGAATGGAAAGGCGCAGCAGCCTCTCCATCTTGTGGTGCTCCTTGGAGCCGAACACCACCTGGTCCACTGACTTGCCGGGCCAAGCTGCCAATTCTCTAGACTCCAGCTTAGCTGGCTGAGAGGACAGCAGTCCATCGTGAATGGCATAATCAGAGGCCTGAACCTCTGATAAATCACCAACACTGAGCTGCAACCCGGCAAACCCAGGCGTGCGAGATGAAGAAGAATTCTTCTCCATAACTCGAGACTGGGCAGTGGCCAGAGCTGAAGACACAATAGTGCCTTCTGGCAGTGAGCGATCTGACTGAGCAGATGCCCGTTGAGCCACCAAAAACCCAAAAGGGTGGTGGACTCCGGGATGGATGATGCGGAAGGTGGTGGGCAAACCTCCGCCCCGAGAATCCGAGATACATCGGCCCTAAGGGCCCGCATCCCAGACAAAACCTGCTGGGCATCCACCTCAGCAGCCTCGAGGTCACCCTCCTCCTGGAAATCTTCAACCTGAGGATCTGCATCCGACAAACCAGATTGGTCAATATGGGAGCAGCCAGGGGAGAGATGAACAACATCATCATCCTCTGCCGAACCCACGACCTCACAGTCCATATCCTCCTCGTTGCCTGGACCCGAGGTCCCAACAGGGAGAAAAGGGCCAGCAAAAGAGACAGACTCAGGAAAACTCTCCTGAGCAGGCTCCAACAAGTGGCGTTTAGGAGCCGAACTCCTAACCACAGAAGCTGAGGGCTTCGACCTAACGGTCGAAGCTCGACCCTTGGACTCGGAGACAAAACGGGACTGCACGAGAAGCAGAAGTCCTAAAGGTCCAAAGGACGAGGTTGGACCACCACTCCCTCCAAGTGGAAACCCGGACATGTATGGGCTAGGCCCATAACTGCCGGGATGCTGCTGAAACCCAAAACCATCCGCAGGCTGGTTTGGGGGGCCCAAGGATGGTTGCCCGCAGGCACCCGTATACCCTAAGCCAGGGGGAAAAGGAGGCCGAAAATCGGACACCTGACCAACAAACCCAGGACCCTGAGGATGACCCCCTGGGAAAACCGAGCCAGCACACTCAGGAGCGGACCTAATAGGACCGGGACCAGGTAAACTGGACGGGAGGGAAAGTTGGACCAGAATTGATGCCGGGATTAGAGAGCTGCGCATCACTAATCCCAGTGGAAACGGACAAACCAGAAAGGAAGTCTGTAGTCCCTGAACCCAAACTCGGACGAATAGGTCCGGCATCAAGACCGCCCCCAACAGCAACACCACCTGGAATGCCGGAGCCGCTGACAACGTCAGAGACCGGCGGCTGGTAGTCCCTACCCGAAGGCAAGCATGGAAGCTTACGAGCATTCCCAGCCAATTCGACCCTAGACCGAGAAACGTCAGGGTCAGGCTGCCCCTCCCCTACTCCAGGAACATCCTGGACAGGAGGGACCACCCCCTGATCTCGAGAAGAACCTGTAGAGACAGGAACTACCGAGACAGGAACAGAAACAGAACTAGAAGCCTGCTTCCTTCTCCTCCCGTAAGATGACGACGAATCCCTCTTACGGGAGGACGAAGATCGCCTTGGTGTAATGCCGGCCTGGCCAAGAGCCTCTCCAACTGGACAAAGTTCACAAGGAGAGGACTCATGACAAGGGCGACATAGGGGACATGCATCATGTGGGTCCCGTTCCTCATAGAAATGGGAACACCCATGAGCAGACCCCTGACGCTGACCCGAGCGGGACATACCAGGCATTACAACGACAATTACGTAAACAAGGTAAGAAAATTACGTCAAAAAGGTAAAAATATAAGCAACACACGCTAAACCCGTAAAAAACAGTGTTAGGTGACACAAATCTTACCTAATAACAACGGCAACGAAGCCTCAGCGACGAAAAAACCGAACAAAAAACAAACGTAAACAAACCGGAAACAGCGAGACGTCACCAGTAATGACGGATCGCACGGAACACCGGCAAGCACGTGGAACAGTCAAAAAAAAAAAAAAAAAACGAATGACAGTACAAAAAGAAAACAACACAGGGCAGATGGGTAAACACACAACTGAATGTGTGAAAAAATTTGACTAAAACGTCAAATAAATGGACCTAACAGCGAAAACGAAATAGACACAATGCAATTGCCGTCCGAGCTGTGTAGCGCCATAAAGGAAAGAGGAAGGGAGACCACTCTATGTTACTCTCGTCGAGTACGAGATGAGGTACGGTAGGGAGACGGGATTCTCAAATCTTATGTTTGTTGGGGCTACAAAGATGGGTGTAGTGTAGGTAGCGTATTTGCATACTAAAGTTATGGTAACGTATTACTGAAATGAAATGTGGCCGTACAATTTCCGTTTATTGTCTATGTAGATATTAACTTGCGGCCAGTTATTAAGTTATAAGGGTGTTTTACAGATGTTTTCAATCAATCTCTGGTTTTTCATTGTCCTAATACGTTTTTGTGATCTACGATTGGTTTATCTTCATGCATGTATGTTTTGCTCCGATTGGTCAGTTTAATTGTCACAGTAAATAGTTGTTTCTGATTGGTTACTCACCCAAATCAAATTGATTGTAGTGTCAAAAACAGAAATTCCGGTGATTAGTTCAAGTTTTCATCAAGCTCTGTATAGCCTAATGGTAAGGCGGATTGGGACAGGAGAAAGTGGTGTCTAGGCAAATTAATACTAAATTTTTACCCTATGTGCTTGTTTGTGTTTGGTTTGAAACATTTATTGTTATGTAATACATATTTTTTTCAGGTTGATATTACATAATAAAGCCACTTTCATAAAGTTCAAAATGTTGAAAATCATGGTAATTGAAATGTCATTGACACGCATTGTTTGTCAAAGTTTGAGACCAGACATTTTGACTGTCAATAATTGTCATGACCAACCTCTTACGAGTCAAATACCCTGTATTCCTCGAACTATTGATCTGGCCCCCTGCTGTTCGAGTTATAGGGGTTTATTGTATTTGACAATTTTTAGCAGTATCTTTGGTGCAGTTTTAGTTGTATCCTTTATATTGTAGTTGAACTTAAAGGAATCCAATTGGTGAAATCGCTTGGGAGTTAATGCTGCCCTATCATTTAGAGCTCACGTTGCAAAAGATACAATGTTGTACGATATGTAATACATTGTTGAAATTCAAAACCATGATGGCATCTGATGAGGTCACTATGACATCACGATGATGTCACGTGTTTACAGATCCTGCGTTGTATTTGCACCTGGTTCACACGATGTTTGTACACATGTTTTTAATGATTTACATGGATATATAACATTTTTGCCTACTGATTACTTCTCAAAAGAACATTCAACAATACTATGTGTGATATAAAAATGATAAAAATCATGTCAGAATAAATCTTTCTCTAGTTTTACTTTCGCTTTCATTATAGTTACTGTTGCTATGGTACATTGTACAACACAGGAGAGTTCAAAAAACTGTGGAGAGCATTAACTCCCTCCCTGTAAAGAGGATCGGCACACCGTTTTCCCAGATATTTGAGATCAAATCAATAACACATATTAAACTTGGTGATCAACAAGATGTGCTTAGCAATATGTGGGAGCAGTTGTAAAACTGCCTTTGAAATTGATCATTTTGTGTTTATCTCAGGTAATGTGCCATAGTAACCTGCTGTGCAATTTCTTTATTTATTATAAAACTATTGCAAATTGAAACTGCTCCCACATACACACACTATTATTTGTTACAACGAACACTATCATACAAAATGCTTAAATTGTAATATACGGGAAAAGGGTGCGCTGAAAGAATTTTTTGAAGAGTGTTAATGTAGCACATACAGTCAAACCTGTCTATAACGACCACTGAAGGGGAGACAGAAAAACGGTCACTATAGACAGGTTGCCTTTATAGACAGGTTGAAGCTTTCATGCCAACCAAAGAGGCAGTAAATAAAACAGATTTATTTTAATGCAAAACAGACCTGCTATTGTGTTTTATTTTAGTTTTTATTGTTTGGATGGGGCCTTCAAATGCAACTCCTTTTGATACACACTAGTTGTAGATTTTTTCAGCTTTGAACATAACAATTACCTAATCACTGACTTGATATGTCCTGGAATTATCTGTGCAAAATTAATTTCGGAAAAACATATGAGTGTAATATTTTGTACAACAGTTTTTCCTCGCTGGCAAGTCGTATGCATTGTTGCCGTGTAACCAGTTTTGACGGATTAATCTCGGGACATGAAAGATAGATTTGGAGGCGTTTTCTCACAATGTACAGTTTCAAAACTATTAAAATCACAATGCAGGTACACATATGAACTTTCAGTAGCATTTCTACCAAGTAATGGGACCATATTTATTGATAAGCACATCGAGAATACCGGAGTTACATCGGTCGATAATCCGACTGACTCTATAATCGTCAAGAAATTTGAACGTAAATTTATAGGCCTAATTTGAAATAGGTTAAGTACAGGCCTTTTCTTAGTAGTATTACAATGCTAAATATCGATAAAGAATAACGAAACACATTAAATAAATCAGCATGCTTTATTTTGCCTACCGTATCATCTGAGTTATGGCTTCAAAATCTCGCTTTACGAGTGATCTTTTCATGCACATGGCGTTTGTGACCAAATATAATTTCATTCTTTGATAGGCATAAACGGTCGCAAACTTCCATCTTCAAGTCAGGAAACATATATGTACCTCAAATGTTATGACCGCTAGGTTATAAACCATACAGTCCTGTATAAACAATTCATAGCTTTGGCTTCAGTAATGGCTGCCATTTGGTTACTAAGGGAGTTAATTACCGGAAGTAGGTCAAAGGGACGCTACTACACACACGCTGTACTCGGTACTCGAAAAGTCGATCTCAGCGACCGGTCGTTAGACAACTTTGACGAGGCTAAAATGACTGGCCGCTAGCCGCATTAGAGAAGTAGTCATTATGCACAGTGCTATTATATAGTAAAAATGCACCGGGAGTCTAAAAAACCGGTCGTTATAGACAGGCAGTCATTATATACAGGCGGTCATAATAGAGCAGGTTTGACTGTATATGACGTCACATGACTACCAAAAGGAACAATAACTGCATTTTACTTTTGCAGGGTATTCCCAACCTTCCGAGTATTTGGAAAAATAAGTGGCTTGGATAAATTGGTTTATAGTTTAATCAATAAAATATCTCATTGAGAGGAGTACATTTTCAGAAATTTATGGTACAGCATTAACTACCATACGATTATCTTACCTGTGTTTGTATACTTATGGTTATTAAATGTGTTTTTGAACTCAAACAAAATAACAATGAATGTTTTTTTTTACGTTACGTTTGTGTGATATGATTTGTTTAACAGTTTGTGAAATTTAACTTTCTGGAGTTTTAACACTGTTAGTGATAAGACATCCATCACATTTATATTTTGCCTTTTGTTTCAATTAAGAAATGCATACCAGGAACTTGAAGATGAGGGAATCACATTTGAAATCCTATTAAATATCATATTTCTGGTGTATGGCACATTATGGAGAGGGATTTGAGGCTGATATTAAGGTCTCTGTGACCAAT
>NW_027187935.1:0-55726 GCF_041381155.1 Argopecten irradians | reverse complement strand
CATCTTTGATTTCGGTAGTTGAAGTTTGTTATCGATATTTCTTGAGAACTACTGAAGGGATTTTGTTCAAACTTCACATGGAGGTTACCCTTGGTCCCTAGTTGTGCCATACAGATTTTGAGGCTGATCGGAAAAACAAGATGGCCGCCAGGCAGCCATCTTTGATTTTGGTAGTTGAAGTTTGTTATCGATATTTCTTGAGAACTACAGAAGGGATTTTGTTCAAACTTCACATGGAGGTTACCCTTGGTCCCTAGTTGTGCCATACAGATTTTGAGGGTGATCGGAAAAACAAGATGGCGGCCAGGCAGCCATCTTTGATTTTGGCAGTTGAAGTTTGTTATCGATATTTCTTGAGAACTACAGAAGGGATTTTGTTCAAACTTCACATGGAGGTTACCCTTGGTCCCTAGTTGTGCCATACAGATTTTGAGGCTGATCGGAAAAACAAGATGGCGGCCAGGCAGCCATCTTCGATTTTGGCAGTTGAAGTTTGTTATCGATATTTCTTGAGAACTACTGAAGGGATTTTGTTCAAACTTCACATGGAGGTTACCCTTGGTCCATAGTTGTGCCATACAGATTTTGAGGCTGATCGGAAAAACAAGATGGCCGCCAGGCAGCCATCTTTGATTTTGGCAGTTGAAGTTTGTTATCGATATTTATTGAGAACTACTGAAGGGATTTTGTTCAAACTTCACATGGAGGTTACCCTTGGCCCCTAGTTGTGCCATACAGATTTTGAGGCTGATCGGAAAAAAACAAGATGGCCGCCAGGCAGCCATCTTTGATTTTGGCAGTTGAAGTTTGTTATCACTATTTCTTGAGAACTACTGAAGGAATTTTGTTCAAACTTCACATGGAGGGTCCCCTTGGACTATATTTGTGCCATACAGTTTTAAGGCTGATCGGAAAAACAAGATGGCCGCCAGGCAGCCATCTTTGATTTTGGCAGTTGAAGTTTGTTATCGATATTTCTTGAGAACTTATGAAGGGATTTTGTTCAAACTTCACATGGAGGTTACCCTTGGTCCCTAGTTGTGCCATACAGATTTTGAGGCTGATCGGAAAAACAAGATGGCCGCCAGGCAGCCATCTTTGATTTCGGTAGTTGAAGTTTGTTATCGATATTTATTGAGAACTACTGAAGGGATTTTGTTCAAACTTCACATGGAGGTTACCCTTGGTCCCTAGTTGTGCCATACAGATTTTGAGGCTGATCGGAAAAACAAGATGGCCGCCAGGCAGCCATCTTTGATTTTGGTAGTTGAAGTTTGTTATCGATATTTATTGAGAACTACTGAAGGGATTTTGTTCAAACTTCACATGGAGGTTACCCTTGGCCCCTAGTTGTGCCATACAGATTTTGAGGCTGATCGGAAAAACAAGATGGCCGCCAGGCAGCCATCTTTGATTTGGGCAGTTGAAGTTTGTTATCGATATTTATTGAGAACTACTGAAGGGATTTTGTTCAAACTTCACATGGAGGTTACCCTTGGCCCCTAGTTGTGCCATACAGATTTTGAGGCTGATCGGAAAAACAAGATGGCCGCCAGGCAGCCATCTTTGATTTTGGCAGTTGAAGTTTGTTATCACTATTTCTTGAGAACTACTGAAGGAATTTTGTTCAAACTTCACATGGAGGGTCCCCTTGGACTATATTTGTGCCATACAGTTTTAAGGCTGATCGGAAAAACAAGATGGCCGCCAGGCAGCCATCTTTGATTTTGGCAGTTGAAGTTTGTTATCGATATTTCTTGAGAACTTATGAAGGGATTTTGTTCAAACTTCACATGGAGGTTACCCTTGGTCCCTAGTTGTGCCATACAGATTTTGAGGCTGATCGGAAAAACAAGATGGCCGCCAGGCAGCCATCTTTGATTTCGGTAGTTGAAGTTTGTTATCGATATTTCTTGAGAACTACTGAAGGGATTTTGTTCAAACTTCACATGGAGGTTACCCTTGGTCCCTAGTTGTGCCATACAGATTTTGAGGCTGATCGGAAAAACAAGATGGCCGCCAGGCAGCCATCTTTGATTTTGGTAGTTGAAGTTTGTTATCGATATTTATTGAGAACTACTGAAGGGATTTTGTTCAAACTTCACATGGAGGTTACCCTTGGCCCCTAGTTGTGCCATACAGATTTTGAGGCTGATCGGAAAAACAAGATGGCCGCCAGGCAGCCATCTTTGATTTTGGCAGTTGAAGTTTGTTATCACTATTTCTTGAGAACTACTGAAGGAATTTTGTTCAAACTTCACATGGAGGGTCCCCTTGGACTATATTTGTGCCATACAGTTTTAAGGCTGATCGGAAAAACAAGATGGCCGCCAGGCAGCCATCTTTGATTTTGGCAGTTGAAGTTTGTTATCGATATTTCTTGAGAACTTATGAAGGGATTTTGTTCAAACTTCACATGGAGGTTACCCTTGGTCCCTAGTTGTGCCATACAGATTTTGAGGCTGATCGGAAAAACAAGATGGCCGCCAGGCAGCCATCTTTGATTTCGGTAGTTGAAGTTTGTTATCGATATTTCTTGAGAACTACTGAAGGGATTTTGTTCAAACTTCACATGGAGGTTACCCTTGGTCCCTAGTTGTGCCATACAGATTTTGAGGCTGATCGGAAAAACAAGATGGCCGCCAGGCAGCCATCTTTGATTTTGGTAGTTGAAGTTTGTTATCGATATTTCTTGAGAACTACAGAAGGGATTTTGTTCAAACTTCACATGGAGGTTACCCTTGGTCCCTAGTTGTGCCATACAGATTTTGAGGGTGATCGGAAAAACAAGATGGCGGCCAGGCAGCCATCTTTGATTTTGGCAGTTGAAGTTTGTTATCGATATTTCTTGAGAACTACTGAAGGAATTTTGTTCAAACTTCACATGGAGGTTACCCTTGGTCCCTATTTGTGCCATACAGATTTTGAGGCTGATCGGAAAAACAAGATGGCCGCCAGGCAGCCATCTTTGATTTGGGCAGTTGAAGTTTGTTATCGATATTTATTGAGAACTACTGAAGGGATTTTGTTCAAACTTCACATGGAGGTTACCCTTGGCCCCTAATTGTGCCATACAGATTTTGAGGCTGATCGGAAAAACAAGATGGCCGCCAGGCAGCCATCTTTGATTTTGGCAGTTGAAGTTTGTTATCACTATTTCTTGAGAACTACTGAAGGAATTTTGTTCAAACTTCACATGGAGGGTCCCCTTGGACTATATTTGTGCCATACAGTTTTAAGGCTGATCGGAAAAACAAGATGGCCGCCAGGCAGCCATCTTTGATTTTGGCAGTTGAAGTTTGTTATCGATATTTCTTGAGAACTTATGAAGGGATTTTGTTCAAACTTCACATGGAGGTTACCCTTGGTCCCTAGTTGTGCCATACAGATTTTGAGGCTGATCGGAAAAACAAGATGGCCGCCAGGCAGCCATCTTTGATTTCGGTAGTTGAAGTTTGTTATCGATATTTCTTGAGAACTACTGAAGGGATTTTGTTCAAACTTCACATGGAGGTTACCCTTGCTCCCTAGTTGTGCCATACAGATTTTGAGGCTGATCGGAAAAACAAGATGGCCGCCAGGCAGCCATCTTTGATTTTGGTAGTTGAAGTTTGTTATCGATATTTCTTGAGAACTACAGAAGGGATTTTGTTCAAACTTCACATGGAGGTTACCCTTGGTCCCTAGTTGTGCCATACAGATTTTGAGGGTGATCGGAAAAACAAGATGGCGGCCAGGCAGCCATCTTTGATTTTGGCAGTTGAAGTTTGTTATCGATATTTCTTGAGAACTACTGAAGGAATTTTGTTCAAACTTCACATGGAGGTTACCCTTGGTCCATATTTGTGCCATACAGATTTTGAGGCTGATCGGAAAAACAAGATGGCCGCCAGGCAGCCATCTTTGATTTGGGCAGTTGAAGTTTGTTATCGATATTTATTGAGAACTACTGAAGGGATTTTGTTCAAACTTCACATGGAGGTTACCCTTGGCCCCTAGTTGTGCCATACAGATTTTGAGGCTGATCGGAAAAAACAAGATGGCCGCCAGGCAGCCATCTTTGATTTTGGCAGTTGAAGTTTGTTATCACTATTTCTTGAGAACTACTGAAGGAATTTTGTTCAAACTTCACATGGAGGGTCCCCTTGGACTATATTTGTGCCATACAGTTTTAAGGCTGATCGGAAAAACAAGATGGCCGCCAGGCAGCCATCTTTGATTTTGGCAGTTGAAGTTTGTTATCGATATTTCTTGAGAACTTATGAAGGGATTTTGTTCAAACTTCACATGGAGGTTACCCTTGGTCCCTAGTTGTGCCATACAGATTTTGAGGCTGATCGGAAAAACAAGATGGCCGCCAGGCAGCCATCTTTGATTTCGGTAGTTGAAGTTTGTTATCCGATATTTCTTGAGAACTACTGAAGGGATTTTGTTCAAACTTCACATGGAGGTTACCCTTGGTCCCTAGTTGTGCCATACAGATTTTTGAGGCTGATCGGAAAAACAAGATGGCCGCCAGGCAGCCATCTTTGATTTTGGTAGTTGAAGTTTGTTATCGATATTTCTTGAGAACTACAGAAGGGATTTTGTTCAAACTTCACATGGAGGTTACCCTTGGTCCCTAGTTGTGCCATACAGATTTTGAGGGTGATCGGAAAAACAAGATGGCGGCCAGGCAGCCATCTTTGATTTTGGCAGTTGAAGTTTGTTATCGATATTTCTTGAGAACTACTGAAGGAATTTTGTTCAAACTTCACATGGAGGTTACCCTTGGTCCCTATTTGTGCCATACAGATTTTGAGGCTGATCGGAAAAACAAGATGGCCGCCAGGCAGCCATCTTTGATTTGGGCAGTTGAAGTTTGTTATCGATATTTCTTGAGAACTACTGAAGGGATTTTGTTCAAACTTCACATGGAGGGTCCCCTTGGTCCATATTTGTGCCATACAGATTTTGAGGCTGATCGGAAAAACAAGATGGCCGCCAGGCAGCCATCTTTGATTTGGGCAGTTGAAGTTTGTTATCGATATTTATTGAGAACTACTGAAGGGATTTTGTTCAAACTTCACATGGAGGGTCCCCTTGGCCCCTAGTTGTGCCATACAGATTTTGAGGCTGATCGGAAAAACAAGATGGCCGCCAGGCAGCCATCTTTGATTTTGGCAGTTGAAGTTTGTTATCACTATTTCTTGAGAACTACTGAAGGAATTTTGTTCAAACTTCACATGGAGGGTCCCCTTGGACTATATTTGTGCCATACAGATTTTAAGGCTGATCGGAAAAACAAGATGGCCGCCAGGCAGCCATCTTTGATTTTGGCAGTTGAAGTTTGTTATCGATATTTCTTGAGAACTTTTGAAGGGATTTTGTTCAAACTTCACATGGAGGTTACCCTTGGTCCCTAGTTGTGCCATACAGATTTTGAGGCTGATCGGAAAATACAAAATTCATATGTAGGTTCCCCTAGGGCCCTAGTTGTGCATATTGTGATTTGGGAACGATTGGTCAACAAAATTGCTGCCAGGCAGCCATCTTGGATTTTTATATTCAAAGTTTGTTATCGCTATTTCTCAGAAAGTATTGAATGGATCTTTCTCAAATGTAGGTTCCCCTAGGGCCCTAGTTGTGCATATTGTGATTTGGGACCGATTGATCAACAAGATGGCCGCCAAGGAGTCATCTTGGATTTTGATAGTTGAAGTTTGTTACCGCTATTTCTCAAAAGGTACTGAAGCGATCTGTCTCAAATTTTATATGTAGTATGTTTGAAAAAGTTTAAAAAGTAGAGAAAAGATCCATCTTTCCTTTGTCAGATATAGATCATTCTTTGGTGGGCGCCAAGATCCCTCTGGGATCTATTGTATATAAATGAGATAGGTCCGACCCCTAGGGACTGAGGAGTTGGGCACCAAAAGTAGAAAAATTTCTAATTTTAGTTTTAAAATCCTACTCCTCCAAAACCCTTGAGTGGATTTCATCCAAATGGGGTGAAATATCATGGGCAAAGGGCAATCATATTTTTATAAATGAGCTTACTTGAACCCCTAGGGACTGAGGGGTCTGACCCCAAAAGGGGAATTTTTTTTAATTTAAGCTTTAAAATCCTTCTCCTCCTTAACTCTTGAGTGGATTTCATCTATATTTTGTGTGAAACATCATTTGGGAAGGACAATCATATTTTATATGAACAAGTTAGGTCTGACCCCTGGGGACAGAGGGGTGGGGCTCAGAAGGGGGAACTTCAATGAAATTTATCTTTAAAATCCTACTCCTCCTTAACCTTGAGTGGCTTTTTTCCATATTTGGCGTAAAACATCATTAGGGAAGGACAATCATATTTTATATAAAAGATTTCGGTAATCCAAGAAGGCCACTGGCCCACTTCATGTTTTCAGGTTTCTTTCTCCGATCTCACTGAAAATGGGTCTATAGGGGTTTTAAAGGATGGCAAACAACATGCAAACATTTTCGTAGAGATTTTGGTATTCCAAAATGGCCCACTTCCTGTTTTAAGGTTTCGGTCTGTGATCTCAACGAAAATTGATCTATATGGGTTTCAAGGGATGGCAAACAACATGAAAACATCAGGATGGAACGGCGGGGGTCCAAAATTGTAGCTTTGCTGAAATTTGGCTTTAAAATCTTACTCCTCCTTAATCCTTGAATGGGTTACAACTATATATGGACAAAGGGCTACCAAGTTTGTTCAACAAATGACATTTACCTACTTCAGAAACTTACATATTCAACAAAGGAGTTCCTTGTATTGCTTATATTAATAATTGACCACTACTTTATACTGTAACTTTGTTGTTTTGTGCCATAAGTCAGATGACGTTAAGGCCCATGGGCCTCTTGTTATCAAAAGTTTCGGAATCATTATCGCTCATCTTGACTTCGATTTAGTCATGTCTCTGCATGATTTACAACAATATTTTTTTCAACATTCTTCTAAATCATGAAAAAAATAAGACAGATACAGATATTGGGACTTTAAAGTGAACAGTCGGGTAAGGATGGCTAAAGTCGGTAAAAATGGTGTGAATGTATCCAGTATAATTTCTTATGAAATGGAAAAATAAAATCTCTCGTCAAAATCTGTCTGCGTACGAAGAAATTAATTTAAAGTATGGAAATTCTAAAACGTCCTCCCGGCTCACTATGTCCGTGGTTACATTTCCACACAGCCTCGCTTTCAATGCTTTCAAATTTTCTTAACTTTAATGGTCAGAACTGGGAAACTAAGCAGAACTTGACCGTCGTATTAATATGTGAGAACTTTTGGATGGCCAATGAACGCATTTAGACTGGTTTTCTTTGCCCGACTATTCACTTTAAAGTTATACATGTACAAATTTAGTATTATTAAAGTTATCTATATTTTTTATTTCTGTGTAAATCCAACAAACTATAAGCTGACAATCAAGATTTTGTAATTTCCAACTTCTAGTACTAGTTATGATGTCATAAATTATTAATGTCACTAGATAGCATTCGAGAACATTCAGTATATAATTATGAGGGTTGAATGCCAAATGGACAATGGCAAATTTGATAAAGCATTAATGAACCAAGGCCAATCAAAAGCACAGTTTTAATCGACTTTGGTGAACCATTAGATACAAGATAATGGAATGAGACTGCTTTGAAGCCATGAACTAATGGTTTTAATCAGATTGTGTAAATATTACTGTTTTGTCATAATTTGCAACATAATTGTGGCACAAGATTTTGTTACATTAATGTTTTGTCAGAATTCATTGAATTATAAATTTGTCAGAATTTATTACATTGCCTCTTATAATTATGAAAGAAATATTATAATGACAAAATTATTGATAAAATTGTATATTTCATTTCTACATGTATTCAATAAAAGGTGTTGCTCATTTAATGTCTCTTTGATTTCATTTTTAGGTCATCTGACCCTCTGACCTGAAGGGTAACTTGCATTTTTTGGATGACCTTTTGTCATCATGCATCATTGGCTGTCGTGCACGTCCACCATCCGTAAACTTTTCATTCAAACGACTTCTTCTCAAAACAAAAAGGCCCAATGTACTGATATTTGGCATGTGGCATGCTGGTATAAAGGACTACAAATACAAAATTTGTTCAAATGAATTATCTTGACCTTCGTTCACTGTCACATTGGTCAAACAGGCGAAAATCTGCAAACAACATATTGTGAATCACTATGAAGCATGGCCCCGACTTCTCGCTCGAAACAAAAGTGCAAACTTAGTATTGCTCCCTATGTAACTTACATGATTTTTAGCTCACCTGGCCCGAAGGGCCGGTGAGCTTATGTCATGGCGCGGCGTCCGTCGTCCGTCCGTCCGTCCGTCGTCCGTCCGTCCGTCAACATTTCCTTTAAATCGCTACTAGTCATAGAGTTCTGAATGGAATGTAACCAAATTTGGCCGCAAACATCCCTTGGGGAAGGGAAACAGAACTTGTATAAATTTTGGCTCTGGTCCCCCGGGGCAGGAGGGGCGGGGCCCAATAGGGGAAATAGAGGTAAATCCTTTAAATCGCTACTTGTCATAGAGTTCTACATGAAATGTAACCAAATTTGGCCACAAACATCCTTGGGGGAAGGGGAACAGAACTTGTATAAATTTTGGCTCTGGTCCCCCGGGGGCAGGAGGGGCGGGGCCCAATAGGGGAAATAGAGGTAAATCCTTTAAATCGCTACTAGTCATAGAGTTCTGCATGGAATGTAACCAAATTTGGCCAGTATCCTTGGGAGAATAAGAACTGAGTTTGTATAAATTTTGGCTCTGGTCCTAGGGGGCAGGAGGGGCGGGGCCCAATAGGGGAAATAGAGGTAAATCCTTTAAATCGCTACTAGTCATAGAGTTCTGCATGGATTGTAACCAAATTTGGCCACAAACATCCTTGGGGGAAGGGGAACAGAACTTGTATAAATTTTGGCTCTGGTCCCCCGGGGGCTGGAGGGGTGGGGCCCAATAGGGGAAATAGAGGTAAATCCTTTTAATCGCTACTAGTCATAGAGTTTTGCATGGAATGTAACCAAATTTGGCCAGTATCCTTGGGAGAATAAGAACTGAGTTTGTATAAATTTTGGCTCTGGTCCTAGGGGGCAGGAGGGGCCGGGCCCAATAGGGGAAATAGAGGTAAATCCTTTAAATCGCTACTAGTCATAGAGTTCTGCATGGATTGTAACCAAATTTGGCCACAAACATCCTTGGGGGAGGGGGAACAGAAATTGTATAAATTTTGGCTCTGGTCCCCCGGGGGCAGGAGGGGCGGGGCCCAATAGGGGAAATAGAGGTAAATCCTTTAAATCGCTACTAGTCATAGAGTTCTACATGAAATGTAACCAAATTTGGCCACAAACATCCTTGGGGGAAGGGGAACAGAACTTGTATAAATTTTGGCTCTGGTCCCCCGGGGGCAGGACGGTTGGGGCCCAAGAGGGGAAATAGAGGTAAATCCTATAAATCGCTACTTGTCCTAGAGTTTTGCTTGGATTGTGACCAAATTTTGCCATAAACATCCTTGGGGGAAGGGGAACAGAACTTGTATAAATTTTGGCTCTGACCCCCTGGGGGCAGGAGGGGTGGGGCCCAATAGGGGATTTATAGGTTAATATAAAAATTCCTTCAGAAAAGAAACAATGAACCTGTATTCAGAACATTACTTGGCATTTCAAACCAGGTGAGCGATACAGGCCCTCTGGGCCTCTTGTTTACTTCAATTTTTTCCTGTAGCATGTCCAGTTTGTTCAAATCAATGGTTTTGACTGTGGTTGGCGGATAGCCTTTGTTCTTAACTACAGTTGATTTTTCGATTTGTACGTATCGTCTTATGGAGTTAGTTAAAGAAATGACTTCTAAATGGTGGGATATACCAGTATGTAGGTTTGGGTAAGAACTACATACTGGTGAGTATTGACATGGAAATAATCCCTTGTTTTTGGCAATAGTTTTACATATACACATGTAACTACGGACAAATATACAATTTTGCTGACAATGCAATTTGCCTGTTATATACTGTTATGTATGACACTAAATACATGTTATTAGATAACGGAGATAACTCCTATAGCTTTATCATCAATACATCCTATAAAGGTCATATTATTGATTTAGGTTATAGAACTTTCTAGAATATTATCATGTATAAACAAATATGTTTGTAAACATGTTGATTATAAGTAGAGATCTAGAATGATCTATTTCCAGAAAGTTCTGTGTGTTTATTTGTTTATTGTTTTTAGTTAGATATTTCTAGAAGTAGAAGGTTCTCCAATATTCTTGAATTAGGGTTTAGCTATATATACTCCAGCTGTCCAAAGCTAATGAGAACTGTAATGAGACCTGTAATGAGACATATCAAGAATTGTACAGTGCCATATTGGATTCTATTGGGAGAGCTATTGTGACTTTATCTGTGGATTATTACAACACTTTGTGTGGATTTATTCATATTGCCTGGAACTTTACAAATAATCTGTGGACATTCAATTTCCTTGTGGATTTGTGATTATTGTTAATTTGAAACCTGGAAGGATCAAGGATTATACCAGGACTTTCGCATACAGATAAGTAACACTTTAAATCATCGTATTACTCTTGTACCACCACCAGTTACTTTAGATATTGTTAAACCATCTCTGTATAATATTGTATATATAATTAAATTGTGTTTTGAATTTAGCTGCTGGTTTCTCATTTCTGTTATTCGTTCATGTAACAATACCGAGTATATAGTCGATATGTCTCTGAATACCAATTCCACACGCACGATATGGTCACATTATATGTCATTTCATTAACTTTTTTATCATTTTTACATCCGTCCGCGCGTGACCACTTTCCAACATCACAAACATATAATTATATGCACACTTCACAACAATTTCATATAAAATGTCTTCATATGCCAACTTTCTAACATTTTCATAGAACAACATTTGCACTTGACCTCTTTCCAACATTTTGACATACATAAGTCCTTATACGCACGCATTTCAACAATATCATGTACACCCGTCCTCATACGCACACATTTCAAGATTTTGACATATATTCGTCCTCATATCCACACATTTCAACAATATCACGTACATACGTCCTCATACGCACACATTTCAACAATATCACGTACATACATCCTCATATGCAGTTTTTCTACAATATCAAACACATACGTCCTCATATGCAGTTTTCTACAATATCACATACATACGTCCTCATAAGCAGTTTTCTTCAATATCAAACACATACGTCCTCATAAGCAGTTTTCTTCAATATCAAACACATACGTCCTCATAAGCAGTTTGCTACAGTATCACGTGCATTCGTCCTTATATGCAGTTTTACATACGTCCTCATATGCAGATTTCTACAATATCAAACACATACGTCCTCCTATGCAGTTTTTCTACAATATCAAACACATACGTCCTCCTATGCAGTTTTTCTACAATATCAAACACATACGTCCTCATATGCAGTTTTTCTACAATATCTCATACATACGTCCTCATATGCAGTTTTCTACAATATCACATACATTCGTCCTCGTATGCAGTTTTTCTACAATATCACATACATACGTCCTCATATGCAGTTTTTCTACAATATCACACACATACGTCCTCATATGCAGTTTTTCTACAATATCACATACATACGTCCTCATATGCAGTTTTCTACAATATCACATACATTCGTCCTCGTATGCAGTTTTTCTACAATATCAAACACATACGTCCTCATATGCAGTTTTTCTACAATATCACATACATACGTCCTCATATGCAGTTTTCTACAATATCACATACATTCGTCCTCATATGCAGTTTTCTACCATATGTCATTGTCAACATTATACCATGTCATTGTCAACATTATACCATGTCATTGTCAACATTATACCATGTCATTGTCAACATTATACCATGTCATTGTCAACATTATATTTTGTTGTCAACATTATACGTGTCACTGTCAACATTATATTGAGAGGCAAAATTAAAATGTATTTTTTAACAACTATGTGTCAATGTCGGCATTATTTTTTTCTGATATTTTCAACATATTACTTTTTTTAAGAACAAACAACTCAAAGGCATGATGGAAAGTATTAATTGTGTCATAATTTATTCATTTGTTTTGGAGTAAAGAGAAGTAACAACTGTGGTGCACTGGTGTTTGACTCTCCAGTTAATGACACGGACAACAGAAACTTACACAACACCAAACCAAGTACTGAAGCTAAGTGAGTCAATTATATAAAAGTATAAAAAGATTAATAGGTTCCTGGGGCATGCCCACCAAATAGGATAAGATTATTGCTGCTGAGAGGGTGTCTAAACCCTAATTCCCATAAAGAAAAGGGCAGGTATGATATTTCACAGCTTGCAAGTGTTTCATCACTTAGAAGTCTAATATGAATTTAGAAAATCACCTGAAATGGCCACAAGAATTAATATATACACAGTGAAATATAGCCCAGGTTACATGTATGTATGGTACCTAATATATACATATAAAAAAACTACCTATTTGTACAGGTAATGCATATATATGGAGAACAAATATGTGATGAGAATCAATTACAGTACACTCATGCAATGAAATGGTAATACATTGTATCATACACTTGCCGTTTATCATACCCTTTAAAAAAGTGGCACAGTTCAAATTTAAAATACTTGCTACATGATTTACAAGTAGTTCAAATGATCTATAGTCTAACCAGTTTAAATGCTTACTAACTGGCATTAAACATGCTTATGACCACTAATGAAATGTTAAAAGTTAATGTGAAATGTCAAGTATGACTGATATTATCATATAATAGTACTAATTATTATTATTCTAATTGTAACTTATCATCAAAAACTGAGATCAAAGATCAGTGAAAAATTGGCCAGGATTTGTATGGCGACATCTCAACCACACAATCTTTAATTAAAGATGGCAAAACAAAAACAAAAACAACCTATGTTACCTCTAGACACTATCAAAGGTTGGTAACTGTGGATATCAAAATGATGGCTATTTTGCCTCTTATCAAATCTTAGGCCAAATAATGGCTGTGACCTGGAAAGAATGTCAAGGTCATTGATTTGAGTAAAATTGGAACACATGTAGCTCTTCCTCTCAAGAGGCAATGTGTCTCTGGACATGTTATTTAACAGAAGCATGTTTGAATGAAAAAGTTGATGCTTGACTTAATGTTAATGGGTATTGCACCACAACATAAATTCACATGTCCTTCTGCACTAAAAAATGAATTATAAATAACAACCATATTACATATTAAAATATCCCTCTAAGATATAAATGCCATCATCTTATGGTGAGGGTGTACAATGTTTTAAAGGTATCTTGAAAATCAAGATTGAAACCAATCTTGTTGATAAATTATGAAAAATTTTCACATGACTAATACCAATACACAAATGTTATACAGGTATTACAAATGACAGTATGTATATAATGGTACAGTTTTACTTTTAGAGACAAGCAATATCAAGCACAATGTGTTAATCTAATACTTTAAGGATGTATTCTTCTGTGGTTTCAGTCCCGTTAAAGTCTCGTTTCGACATAGATAAAAAACGTTATGAGATTTTCAAATACGATTTATCAATATCTGTAGCATGTGGTCTGTAGCAAATTTTGTCAAACAAGAGGCCCATGGGCCTTAACGGTCACCTGAGTTAGAATATATAATGAAACAAATTAAAGACATATAAACACTATATGCTGGTCCTTGAAGTTGGTCAGTGATTTATAAATTTCACTTTTTAGACTATGAAGAGTATTTGCTTCCATCAAACCTGTGAACTTAGAGGTATTTTTTGAAATTTTAATAATTTTGACCCTTTTTGGTCCTGCCCCTCTGGTCCCCCAAGGGGTCCTCGAGGACGGATATGGATGTTAAAATGCTATATCTTAGGCTAATAATTCTTATCAAGTTTGACTAATTTCCTACGAAAATTGGGCAATAATGTTCACAAATATGTTTTTCCTATATAAACTAAAGTAAACTTGACCCCTCTCTAGGGGGTAACGTGAGACCCCAAGGTCATATAATTCACAATTTTTATAAAACACCTTAAGACCTTTCCATCTATAATTATTTGATTCCACTATATCCAGAATTTTAGAAGATTTTTGAAGTTTTAGCCTATTTGACCCTTTTTTTGCCCCGCCCTCTGCCCCCAGGGGATCGGCCAGGACCAATGTGGATATGATATTAAAATGCTATCTCAGGCTAATAATTCTAACTAAGTTTGATTCATATCCTATGAAAATTGAGCAAACAATGCTCATTAATGTGTTTTTCCTATATAAACTATAGTAAACTTGACCCCCTCCCCAAGGGGAAACGCGAGACCCTAGGGTCATATAATTCACAAATTTTGTAAAGGACCTTAAGACCTTTCTATTTATGAAAAGTATTTGATTCTACCATTTCCAGAATTTCAGATGAAGATTTTTGAAGTTTTAGCCTATTTGACCCTTTTTTAGCCCCACCCCTCTGCCCCCAGGGTGTCGGCCAGGACCAATGTGGATATGATATTAAAATGCTATCTCAGGCTAATAATTCTAACCAAGTTTGACTCGTTTCCAATGAAAATTGAGCAAACCATGCTCATAAATGTGTTTTCCCTATATAAACTATAGTAAACTTGACCCCCTCCCCAGGGGGAAACGCGAGACCTCAGGGTTATATAATTCACAATTTTTGTAAAGGACCTTAATACCTTTCTATTTATTAAAAGTATTTGATTCTACCATTTCCAGAATTTCAGAAGAAGATTTTTGAAGTTTTAGCCTATTTGACCCTTTTTTAGCCCCATCCCTCTGCCCCCAAGGGGGTCGGCCAGGACCAATGTGGATATGATATTAAAATGCTATCTCAGGCTAATAATTCTAACCAAGTTTGAGTCGTTTCCAATGAAAATTGAGCAAAACATGCTCATAAATGTGTTTTCCCTATATAAACTATAGTAAACTTGACCCCCTCCCCAGGGGGAAACGCGAGACCCCAGGGTCATATAATTCACAATTTTTGTAAAGGACCTTAAGACCTTTCTATTTATGAAAAGTATTTGATTCTACCATTTCCAGAATTTCAGAAGAAGATTTTTGAAGTTTTAGCCTATTTGACCCTTTTTGACCCCGCCCCTAAAGTCCCTGGGGGTCAGTCATAGAAAATTTGTTAATAGGATTAAATGGCCATCTCATACTGATAATTCTGACAACATCTGACTCATTTCCTATTACAAATGACCAAATAATCTGCAAAAATGTGTTTTCCCAATACAAGAGGCCCAGAGGGCCTGTATCGCTCACCTGGTTTGTAATGCCTAGTAAGGTTCATTGTTTCTTTTCTGAAGGAATTTGAATATTTACCTCTAATTCCCCTATTGGGCCCCACTCTTTCTGCTCAAGGGGGTCAGAGCCAAAAATTATAGGAATTCTGTTAACCCCAAGGATGTTTCTGGGCCAAATTTGGTTAAACTCCAAGCAGAACTCTAAGACAAGTAGCGATTTATAGGATTTACCTAAATTTCCCTATTGGGCCCCGCCCCTCCTGCCCCCAGGGGGTCAGAGCCAAAATTTATACAAGTTCTATTCTCCTTCCCCCAAGGATGTTTCTTGCCAAATTTGGTTTCAATCCATGCAGAACTCTAGGACAAGTAGAGATTTATAGGATTTACCTCTATTTCCCCTATTGGGCCCGCCCCTCCTGCCCCCGGGGGGTCAGAGCCAAAATTTATTTAAGTTCTGTTCCTATTCCCCTAAGAATGTTTCTGGCCAAATTTGGTTACAATCCATGCAGAACTCTAGAACAAGTAGCAATTTATAGGATTTACCTAAATTTCCCCTATTGGGCCCCGCCCCTCCTGTCCCCGGGGGGTCAGAGCCAAAATTTATACAAGTTCTGTTCTCCTTCCCCCAAGGATGTTTCTGGCCAAATTTGGTTACAATCCATGCAGAACTCTAGGACAAGTAGCGATTTATAGGATTTACCTCAATTTCCCCTATTGGGCCCCGCCCCTCCTGTCCCCGGGGGGGTCAGAGCCAAAATTTATACAAGTTCTATTCCCCTTCCCTCAAGGATGTTTCTGGCCAAATTTGGTTACAATCCATGCAGAACTCTAGGACAAGTAGCGATTTATAGGATTTACCTTAATTTCCCCTATTAGGCCCCGCCCCTCCTGTCCTCGGGGTGTCAGAGCAAAAATTTAAACAAGTTCTGATCCCCTTCCCCCAAGGATGTTTCTGGCCAAATTTGGTTACAATCCATGCAGAACTCTAGGACAAATAGCGATTTATAGGATTTACCTAAATTTCCCTTATTGGGCCCCGCCCCTCCTGTCCCCGGGGGGTCAGAGCCAAAATTTATACAAGTTCTGTTCCCCTTCCCCCAAGGATGTTTCTGGCCAAATTTGGTTACAATCCATGCAGAACACTAGGACAGGTAGCGATTTATAGGATTTACCTCAATTTCCCCTATTGGGCCCCGCCCCTCCTGTCCCCGGGGGGGTCAGAGCCAAAATTTATACAAGTTCTATTCCCCTTCCCTCAAGGATGTTTCTGGCCAAATTTGGTTACAATCCATGCAGAACTCTAGGACAAGTAGCGATTTATAGGATTTACCTTAATTTCCCCTATTGGGCCCCGCCCCTCCTGTCCTCGGGGGGTCAGAGCAAAAATTTAAACAAGTTCTGATCCCCTTCCCCCAAGGATGTTTCTGGCCAAATTTGGTTACAATCCATGCAGAACTCTAGGACAAGTAGCGATTTATAGGATTTACCTAAATTTCCCTTATTGGGCCCCGCCCCTCCTGTCCCCGGGGGGTCAGAGCCAAAATTTATACAAGTTCTGTTCCCCTTCCCCCAAGGATGTTTCTGGCCAAATTTGGTTACAATCCATGCAGAACACTAGGACAGGTAGCGATTTATAGGATTTACCTCAATTTCACCTATTGGGCCCCGCCCCTCCTGCCCCCGGGGGGTCAGAGCCAATATTTATACAAGTTCTATTCCCCTTCCCCCAAGGATGTTTCTGGCCAAATTTGTTTTCAATCCATGCAGAACTCTAGGACAAGTAGCGATTTATAGGATTTACCTCAATTTCCCCTATTGGGCCCCGCCCCTCCTGTCCCCGGGGGGTCAGAGCAAAAATTTATACAAGTTCTGTTCCCCTCCCCCCAAGGATGTTTCTGGCCAAATTTGGTTAAAATCCATGCAGAACTCTATGACTAGTAGCGATTTAAAGGAAATGTTGACGGACAGACGGACGACGGACGACGGACGGACGGACGGACGGACGGACGACGGACGACGGACGACGGACGCCGCGCCATGACATAAGCTCACCGGCCCTTTGGGCCAGGTGAGCTAATAAACTATAGTAAACTTAACCCCCTCCCCAGGGGGAAACTAGAGACCCCAGGGTCATATAATTCACAATTTTTGTAAAGGACCTTAAGACCTTTCTATCTATGAAGAGTATTTGATTCTACCACATCTGTGAGTAGAGAAGAAGATTTTTGAAATTTTACTCAATTTTACCCCTTTTGGCCCCTCCCACAGCCCCCTGGGGGGTGGGGACCATATAATTCACAATTTTGATTGGCCTTATGCCTAAGAAGGTTTGTGCAAAATTTCATTGAAATTGCTTCAGCAGTTTTAGAGAAGAAGTTGAAAATGTAAATTGTTTACGGACATACGACGCACGACAGACGACGCACGACGACGGACAAAAGGCGATTAGAATAGGTCACTTGAGACTTCGTCTCAGGTGACCTAAAAATTACATTTCTATTTTTAGTAGATTTTTTTACACAGCGATTTTTAGAAATGGCCCATTTGGCGGCCATTTTGAAATTGTGTCTTTTTTGGCTTTGAGAAGAGCCATCGTTTTCCCATTTTTTACTTAAATTGTTTTTACTTAAATCATCACCGCGTCAGCATTTTCAGCTGTATCGAGTTAATTTTTGCTGTTAATCTTCACTGGGTTCATGTTAATTAAAACATTGAACATCAATGTGTGAAATGATACACTTTTGTCACTTTATTTTTACATTTAATGGTAATTTGAGCACTTTTATTTTTTAGTCAAAAATATTGAAAAATAACATATATTTAAATGGGGCAAAAAAGTAAGCACACGGACCCCCCATTTTTCTGCCTGATTTAGAAAGAACAACCCTTTCCCTATTGATATGCAAACTATTGACAAAAGTTTAATACCAGAACTTTTTCTATACAGTATTAAATTTGACAAAAATGGCTGAAAATGGTGCATTTTGGAGCTCAAAATTAAGGGGTAGGGGTAGCATATGTTGTTATTTTGAGAAAAAATATGACTCTTATTAATCATAACTGATATATTTTTAATGAAGACTACTGGAAAATAAATTCTACAAACATCCATACATATCAAACACCTCATTAGGAAATTATGGCTTTAAATTCTAGCGTATGTGGTAAAACGGCGAAATTCCAATAAAATCCACTATTTTGTCATTTTGGTATCTTTGAGTGACAATAACTCAAAAACGAGCACACGGACATATGTTTTTTCTTCTATTTTCTTTCCTGGTATGAACTCTTCTTTGCAAAAATTCATATGAGAAAAAAAGTTTAATACAAGAAAATTTTGACTTCTCAGAGGAGTACATCCTTAACTAACATACATTCTAACATTGGTATTAGAAATATTGCTGGAAAACTATAAGTAAGAAATTTAAGACTAAAATGAGTACCACAGCCAAGCAAGATTTTACAAGACAATATAAAAGCAAGTGTAATATGTAGATTTAGCTGATTTTACAAATCCAAGCAAGTGAAAAACATATACATGTGTATTTAGCTGAAAAAATATTTAATTTATTGCCTTTACAAGACTATATAAAAACAAGATCAAAATGTAGATTTAGCCGATTACAAAAGACCCAAGCAAGTGCAAGTTAAAGATTAAGCTAATTTCACAAGACCCAAGCAAGTGAAACAAGAGATCCCAGAGGGATCTTGGTGCCCACCAAAGAATGATCTATGTCTGACAATGGAAAGAGGGATCTTTTCCCTGCTTTTCAAACTTTTTCAAACACACGACATATAAAATTTGAGACAGATCGCTATAGTACTTTCTAAGAAATAGTGGTAACAAACTTCAACAATGAAATCTAAGATGGCGGCCGGTTGGCCATCTTGTTTACCGATCAGTCCCGAAAGGCATTATGCATCAGTCCTAAAAGGTACTTATATGCACAACTAGGGTACAAGGGGAACCTACACATAAAATTTGAGAAAGATCCGGATCCTTTCAGTACTTTCTGAGAAATAGCGGTAACAAACTTTAACAATCAAAATCCAATATGGCCGTCGGTCGGCCATCTTGTTTACCGATCAGTCCCAAATAACAATATGCACAACTAGGGCCCTAGGGGAACCTACATATGAAATTTGAGAAAGATCCCTTCAGTACTTTTTGACAAATAGCGGTAACAAACTTTAACTATCAAAATCCAAGATGGCCGCCTGTCAGCCATCTTGTTGACCGATCGGTCCCAAAATGCAATATGCACAACTAGGGCCCTAGGGGAACCTATATACGAAATTTGAGAAAGATCCCTTCTGTACTTTCTGAGAAATAGTGGTAACAAGAATTGTTAACGGACGGACGGACGGACGGAAGGACGACGGACCACGGATGAAAGGCGATTTGAATAGCCCACCATCTGATGATGGTGGGCTAAAAAAGTAGATTTAGCTGAGTTCATAAGACCCAAGCAAAGGAAAGTTATAGTTTTAGCTGAATTCACAAGACCCAAGCAAGTCAAAGTTATGGTTCTAGCTGATTTCACAAGACCCAAGCAAGTCAAAGTTAAAGTATTAGCTGAATTCACAAGACCCAAGCAAGTCAAAGTTATAGTTTTAACTGATTTCACAAGATCCAAGCAAGTGAAAAAGTAGATTTAGCTGATTTCATAAGACCCAAGCAAGTGAAAATTATAGTTTTAGCTGAATTCACAAGACCCAAGCAAGTGTAAGTTATAGTTTTAGCTGAATTCACAAGTCAGTTTTACAAATGGTTTTCCACAGAAACCTAAACCTTCCATGACTTTAGTACTGAGTTGAGTTGAAATCTTTGTCCGTGTGATTGTCTAAGACTGGAATAAGATAGTCTTTCAGAAAATGACAATGCATACATTTAATACCCATAGAAATATCTAGAGAGTCATAAGATACATTGTAATTTCTAAATTTCTACATTTTTAAATGTGTATGAAAAACAAGATTTCCTGGTTTGAACCAAATTGTGTATAAAGGAATAAAAAATACAATGTACCACATAGATTTGCCAGATTTTGAAAAGGAGCTGTTCATTAATAGCTTCAGCTGTAGCAACACACTGCCTTTTTGACCAGGAGGAACAATCTCGTAAATCGTGTTTGTGGAAAAACTTTTATGTTCATCAATAGAAGTTTTAAATGTTTTAAACACTTTCAGTACCTGTCCGATCTCACTTTTCATGAAATGCCAAATGATTTTGTTTCAAAAAGATTTTGGTAGGGATTTGGAGGTTGGAAATCTTTCTTCAAATCTTGTTTTGCCATCCGATAGTAGATGACAGTTAGATAAATGATTTAGAGAATTTGATTGTGCTAGTAAAGCTGCACTGGGAGAAACATTTTCTTCAGAAAAAAAAGGCTGGGGATTTTGATGGTTAAACTAATTTATCTAATGGAAATGACAATAACTTTCTTTGCCAAATAGATCTTGATACATCATTCAGGTCAGAATGTAAAAAGCAGCCATCTGAGAATGCATTTAGGCTCAACTTCATCATGAAAGCCTTTGCCAACACAATGTAGAATATGATAGCTAAAATTGACATTACAGTTCTGAGCCAGGCTTACTAAATTTGCCAGTATCTGCTTTAAATTTTTTTAAATGTTTTTGTAATTTTTGTCTGCTCTACCTTTTTTCCCCTTTATTTTCCCTATTGCTCTTCCTCTTTTGGATTAACTTTAGAATGTCTGATTCAGTTATAACCTGGTGCAGAAATAAGGATTCTGCTGATGTATTTAAAACTTCCATCAGGCAGTCCTTACCTACTTGGGCCATGAAATTAGTATAATATCCTGATTCAATAAATCTACAATAATTTATTTCTTTTCCACCAATCTCCACTTTGAAAACATTACATTAGACAAGAGATCCCAGAGGGATCTTGGCGCCCACCAAAGAATGATCTACATCTGACAATGGAAAGATGGATCTTTTCTCTGCTTTTCAAACTTTTACTACAAACTTCATATAAAATTTGAGAAAGATCCTTTCATTACTTACTAAGATATATGGCAGTAACAAACTTCAATTATCAAAATCCAAGATGGCTACCTGTTGGCCATCTTGTTCAGCAATTGGTCCCAAAATGCAATATATATGCACAACTAAGGTCCTAGGGGAACCTAAATATGAAATATGAGACAGATCGTTTCAGTACTTTCAGAGAAATAGCAGTAACAAACTTTCAATAATCAAATTCCAAGATGGCGGCCTATCGGCCATTTTTTCCACCGAATGGTCTGAAAATGCAATATGCACAACTAGGGACCTAGAGGAACCTGCACATGAAATTTGAGACAGATTATTTCAGTACTTTCTGAGAAATAGTGGTAATAAAACTTCAATTACCAAAATCCAAGATGGCTGCCTGTCAGCCATCTTGTTCACCGATCGGTCCCAATATGCAATATGCACAACTAGGGACCTAGAGGAACCTACAAATACAATTTGAGACAGATCCTTTCAGTACTTTCTAAGAAATAGCGGTAACAAATTTCAACTATCAAAAAATCCAAGATGGCGGCCTGTCGGCCATCTTGTTCACGTCATCGATCAGTCCGAAAATGGTGTATGCACAACAAGACCTCTAGAGGAACATGCACATGAAATCTGAGACATATCCCTTCATTACTTTCTGAGAAATAGTGGTAACAAACTTTAACTATCAAAATCCAAGATGGCTGCCTGGCGGCCATCTTGTTGGCCGATCGGTCCCAAAATGCAATATGCACAACTAATGACCTAGGGGAACCTGGACGAAATTTGAGACAGATCCCTTCATAACTTTCTGAGAAATAGCGGTAACAAACTTCAATTGTCAAAATCCAAGATGGCGGCCTGGTGGCCATCTTGCTGTCTGATTGGTCCAAAAATGCATTATGCACAACTAGGGCCCTAGGGCAACCTACATATGAAATTTGAGAAAGATCCTTTCAGTACTTTCTAAGAAATAGCGGTAACAAATTTCAACTATCAAAATCCAAGATGGCGGCCTGTCGGCCATCTTGTTCACCGATCAGTCAGAAAATGCTTTATGCACAACAAGACCTCTAGAGGAACCTGCACATGAAATTTGAGACATAACCCTTCATTACTTTCTGAGAAATAGTGGTAACAAACTTTAACTATCAAAATCCAAGATGGCTGCCTGGCGGCCATCTTGTTGGCCGATCGGTCCCAAAATGCAATATGCACAACAAATGACCTAGGGGAACCTGCACACGAAATTTGAAAAAGATCCCTTCATAACTTTCTGAGAAATAGCGGTAACAAACTTCAATTGTCAAAATCCAAGATGGCGGCCTGGTGACCATCTTGCTGTCTGATTGGTCCAAAAATGCAATATGCACAACGAGGGCCCTAGGGCATCCTACATATGAAATTTGAGAAAGATCCCTTCAGTACTTTCTGAGAAATAGCGGTAACAAACTTTAACTATCAAAATCCAAGATGGCTGCCTGGCAGCCATTTTGTTGACCGATCAGTCCCAAAATGCAATATGCACAACTAGGGCACTAGGGGAACCTGCACATGAAATTTGAGACAGATCCCTTCAGTACTTTTTGAGAAATAGCGGTAACAAACTTTAACTATCAAAATCCAAGATGGCTGCCTGGCGGCCATCTTGTTGACCGATTGGTCCCAAAATGCAATATGCACAACTAGGGCCCTAGGGGAACCTACATATCAAATTTGAAAAAGATCCCTTTAGTACTTTCTGAGAAGTAGTGGTAACAAGAATTGTTAACGGACGGACCACGGACGAAAGGCGATTTGAATAGCCCACCATCTGATGATGGTGGGCTAAAAACACCTTCGGATGAACCTGGCGATGTAGCAAGACGAATAGTTCAATCTAGTACAATTCTACATCCAAAAAACATTTATTTTCTTTTGATACTAGTTGGGCAACACATACTAGTTGGGCAACACCTGAAGGAGTGTTGCGGATGAAATGAAGAGAAGAGAAAGGGAAGATAACTCTTGTTGTTACTCTTAAACGGGACCAATTCCATTAGGTTATGAACAAGAGGCCGGTGGGCCTTAACGGTCATCTGACTATTGGCACAATACAACACCTCAAAGAATGAAGTAGTGTCACACAGTTAAGGCAATCCAAAAAAAACCTCTTTTATTAGAAGAAGTCCAGGTCCTGATATATTCAATGAATTAGACCATGAATGAAGGTCCCTTGATCCCCAACATGCTGCAAATCCAATATCTAGTCTCAAGGTAGTCATTCATGTTACAGGCTCAATATCAGGTCTCTATACGCCTTTAAATTATTCGCACGAAGTCGTTTAAAAGATTTAAGCCTATTTGACCTGAATGAAGGTCAAGATAATTTATTTGAACAAATTTGGTAGCCCTTCATCAAAGCATGCCGCAGACTCAATATGAGTACCTTACCCTGGGCCTTTTGGTTCTTGAGAAGAAGTCGTTTAAAGATTTTAGCTTTTTTGACCCCTGTGACCTTGATTGAAGGTCAAGGTCCTTCATTTGAACAAACTTGGTAGCCATTCATTCTAGCATGCCACGACCTAATATTAGATCCCTAGGCCTCTTAGTTATTCACAAGAGGTCGTTTAAAGATTTTAGCCTATTTGACCCCTGTGACCTTGAATGAAGGTCATTGTCCTTCATATGAACAAAGTTGGTAGCCATTCATCTCTGCATGTCACAGGCCCAATATCAGGTCTCTAGACTACTTACTTATTCACATGAAGTTGTTTAAATCTTTTAGCCTATTTGACCCCTGTGACCTTGAATGAAGGTCAAGGTCATTTATTTGAACAAACTTGGCAGCCCTTCATTCCAGCATGCCGCAGACCCAATATGAGTACCCTGGGCCATTTGGTTCTTGATAAGAATTTGTTTTAAGATTTTAGCCTTTTTGACCACTGTGATCTTGAATCAAGTTCAAGGTCATTCATTTGAACAAACTTGGTAGCCCTTCATCCCAGCATGCTACAGGCCAAATATCAGTACCCAGGTCCTTTAGTTTTAATGAAAAAGTTTCGCACTGCAGACTGCGGACGGAGCACGATGACGGACGATGCATGATGACAATAGATCTTCCTGACCCTTCGGGTCAGATGTCCTAAAAATATACCAGAGCTTGAAATCATTTTAGGATTTTTTAGGTCAAGGTTATTTATTTAAACAACCTTGGTAGTTCATTGTATAATATATACTGGCAGTTAACCTGAAAGATACAATTTAATTGATTGTCTATAAAAACACCAATAAAGGAATGTAATTAAAAAATGAAAAAATCCTTTTAAGCTACATCCTCAATACTCCATGGGTAACTATCACTGACGTAATATCCACTCTTGGAATATCTCATAGTAACTTGGAGCCACTTCAGAAGAAACAAACTGACCAATCACAGGCTTGCAGAAATCATTTTTGGCTACATCCTCAATACTCCAGGGGTTACTATCACTGACGTAATATCCACTCATGGACTAATATCTCTTAGTAAAATTGGATGCAGTTCAGATGAAAACAAGAGGCCCAAGAGGCCTTGATGGTCACCTGAGTGCTGATACAGAAAGAACATTGCAAAGTTGGTTCAAATCTTTAAAAAGCATTTATGAATTAAAAGAAACCCCTTTTGGACCCACTCCTCAGGCCCCTGGGGGTCAGTCATGGAAAATTTGTTAATAGGATTCAATGGCCATATCATACTGATAATTCTGACAACATTTGACTCATTTTCTAATATTTACAGTCAGTGGTGAATTGATAGTATAAACCCCGTTGATTTCAACCAAAGGCTACTCAACTTTATTTCTCGATAGATTGAGTATGTCACGCGCAATTTGGAGCCGCACGGATGAATTTATGGTGGCCCAAATCAGAAACTTTTGGTGTTTTTTCAGTACCGAACGTACGTTCGATGAACATGTAAGCTTACATGTATCAAAATAGGTTTGAACAAATATACATGTACGTGTGTAAATACAAATGTAGAAAAGTTACATTGTTTATGTTACTACCGTACCTCTTTGAGCAATGCTTCCGTGCTATGATAAATAAACAATGTTGTACAATGTACAGTTTTGCACATTCCGATGACGTCGCAATGTTTACATGTTGTGTGTCGGTGAGTCTGTGTTGTTCGCTACAACATGTAGCCTAGATCTACATCCTATTTGTATTTTTAACATCTTTGGTTGTACGCGAATGGATAAGATATGTAAGGACATCATCAGTCTTTGAGTTGGATAAGTTTAACCAAAACGACCTAGCACGACAATGCATTTTTGTTCATCTCGGGGGACAGACAAGTCCTGTGCGTTATCTACTGTGAATCGGCGAGAGTAGGCCTTACAATGTACGTTTGGGTGTTTCGAAATATCAATGAAATGGAATCCTACAATTGTAGCTTTACAATACTTGTAATAGATATCTCTAATATTTATTGAAGTGTTTGAAACAACAATATAAATATAAGCTAACATTTTGAGAGCGGTAAACGTTTACAGTAGTGGGCCTACCTGTGTTTGTACATGTTCCTCGAAACGACGTCCCGATACATTTGAATCTCCAAAATCCGGAAATAATGACATGGAACTATGTAAACATCCGTATTTTCAAGAAATTTCAAACGTGAACTGATTAAGTAGAACTCAAGTGATCACAAAATTGAAGAAACTCTATGTTTGTCACACTTCCTTGACACAGGCGGTTTGAATCGGACGCCGCGTCACAACTACGTTAAATATCCTGCCACGTTATGAATTGTGTAAGCGTGTGTAATCATACGATTAAAACCAAACTGCTTTGCATCATGGTGTTTTTAACAACAGGTAAATAAAACGATTTATAGTTCCATACCGGGAAAACCCCAGATATATGCTTCATCAGACGGAACTCATTTTATTTGTATGTTCATTGATAAATTGGCGGGAATTTTCGCCACTTCGAGTGGCTGTTCCAAATGCCTGTCGGAACCAAACGATATAATTCAATTTTAGTCTTATAAATGCCACAAACACTATTAAGGGTAAATTTTGAGCTATGAAAATAATAGTTAAGACTGTAAATAAAAGGATTAAAGTCTCTTTCTGGTGGTTCTATCGAAGGATAAAGTTGAGTAGGGTATCGATATTTGTTTCATGGGACCGCTTCGCGGTCCATTCCAAATATCGATACCCTACTCAACTTTATCCTTCGATAGAACCACCAGAAAGAGACTTTAATCCTTAATTACAAATGACCAAATAATGTTCAAAAATGTGTTTTCCCTATAAAAACGATAGTAAACTTGACCCCTCCCGAGGGGAAAACATGAGACCCCAAGGTTCATATATAATTCATAATTATTGTAAAGGACCTTAAGACCTTTCCATCTATGAAGAGTATTTGATTCTACCATTTCCACAATTTTAGATGAAGGTTTTTGAAGTTTAAGCCTATCCTATTTGACCCAGTTAAGCCCCACCCCTCAGGCCCCTGAGGGTCAGTTATGGGAAATATGTTAATATGATTCATTGACCATTTCATACTGATAATTTTGATTCATTTTCTATTACAAATGACCAAATAATGCTCAAAAATGTGTTTTACCTAAATAAACTATAGTAAACTTGACCCCCTCCCCACGTGATTCCATATATGAAGAGTATTTGATTCCACTATTTCTTGAATTTTAGAAGAAGATTGTTGAAGTTTTAGCCTAATTGACCCCTTTTGGCCCCAACCCTCAGGTTCCTAGGGGACCATATAATTCACAATTTTGATTGACTTTTGGCCTTGAAAGGTCTCTGCAAAATTAGATTAGGTCACTGGAGACTTCATCTCAGGTGACCTCAAAACTGAGTCCTGCATAGACTTCCTTTCAAGATTACAGAGAAAGTAACACCCAACTTCAAACCAACCCCTGAGTGATAGTAACCCCGGGCATATGGAGAAGGATTAGGCTATTGCTCTGCTATTTTCTTAAATAAAGGGAGACTTAAAACTTGAATGTGGCATTTTATAATTGTCCCAATGACATACAATTAAGCAAGGAGTTCATCATAATTGCTATTGCTGCCTGGAATATGCATTTTCATGAATAATCATGCAAAAGTCTCTGCTAGCTACCCCCATTTTATCGAAAAAAAAAAGTAAAAAAATGGAAATGATAGACAATATCGCCTGGCTGGCACTCAATCTCTTACAAATACATACATTTTAGAGAGCAAGAAATGTTAAACAGTTTTTTACAGAGAAAAAAACAACAAAATAAAACTACTGCTATAATCAAGTTAAAATAACCAGAAAATGTATAAATCTATCTAATAGATGTATAAATGTATGTATGTACTTCATATGATTGCAATTACTATACATACATGTATATTGTATATGGTATGTCTGAGTGAATGTGTATATGCCTGTATTATGTTATGTACTATAAAATGTCTTGAAAAATAAAAAAAATTATAAAAAATATAAAATAACCAGGATTCATTTAATATGGATTATATCGTTTCATAATGACACGGCATCAAAAATTTGAAAAATATCATGTAATTATACATGTGCATCACGAATAATCATGTAAAAGTCTCTGCTACCCCCATTTTATCAATAAGAAACTGTTTTTCCACATGTAGATAAAAAAAATGTCAAAATATAGACAATATTGGTCTGACCGAATACTCAATCCATAACAAAACCTACATTTCTCTGTTTTTGCAATTCTTTTAGTGATATTGAGCATTTTGCTAGAAAATATACCTTAAAAAATAATAAGCCAATTACCTCCCTTTATCTAATCCCAATGAAAACTGTTAATATGAACATTTAAAGAATATTAAGTTTTTAATTTAAAACCCACGTACCCTTTTACAAGTAAGTCAGTTGTTTGATGGTATACATGCATCTGATCATACATGTACTTGCATAAGATATTTAACAATATAGTGCTTTAATCAAGAAATGCCTTGGAAATGTATAATGCTAATTCAAATTTCATGTTGGGCAATTAGGGTAATGAGTTATATTAGGTGCCAATCTTTCTAATTATCATAACATTTATGAGACCTTTTATGAGAACTCTATTCGTGGGGCCACGGTGACCAAGTGGTAAAGTTGTCCCAACATATTACCACAAGCCGTCCACCTCTGGGTCACAAGTTCGAATCCTATGTGGAGAATTTGCCAGGTACTGACAGCTGGTCTGTGATTTTTCTCCGAGTTTTCCGGCTTTCCTCCACCATCAAACCTGGCACGTCCTTAAATAACCCTGCATGGCTGTTAATAGGACGTTAAACTAATAAAAAAAGAGAACTCTATTCTACATCCGAATTGTACATCCTAATTGGAACACATATGGTACCAGGTAATTAAATTATTTTAAATCCTTGATACTGCTGAATGATATGAAAATCAGTTAAATAAATCATCACATTAAAGGATCTATTTGTAGCTTTTATTCATATGCAGAAATGAATTACTTAATTGGTACATCTTTCATACTTCAGTCTTTTGTTTTATTAATCATATTTAATTTATATATATATATAGGTACTAGTATTTAAAATAGTTACCGTTTCCAAGTGTTATTCATCACAGATGAAAAAAATGTCAACAGCAAGCAAATCATATATTTAAAAGTCTATACCTTTTTTTTTTTAAATTGTTTTTTTGATTTAGAAACATTTTGAAAACCTTTCTCAAGCTGATGAGGCTGTTACAAGTTTGACATTCACTACTGTATAGTGAGTGTTATAACTAGGTCTCCTTTTACCTAGATACTGTATGATATTTTAAAAAACCCCAGAAAACTTGGTATTTTGGAAATAAAATGTCAAAATATCCTTAAAGGCTCGTGGTATTTCAAATTTTATAAATTTCAGTTTAATAAATTTCAAATGATGTAGCCATGAGTGTAAGATTCTATTTATCACATAACTAGTATTAATCAAAACATAGTCAAAACTTCAGTGATTCTGACAGGACAGTGGCGTAGGAAGATGAAACGTGGGGGGGGGGGGGGGGCAAAGGTCCTCAATATTTCATAATTTCATAACACACACCCCCCCCCCGCCCCCGCACCCACAGGAGATACTTGATTTACTTATTTACTTTTTTCATGTATCATTACATATTTATTGGGGGTCCGAGGGATTTGAATATACCGGATTCACACCATCGGCACATTGTTGTGTAACTCAAAATAATAATCAACTGATTGTCTCGCTAAGACATATAAACAAATAAATCTTTTAACAAGCATTTTTTGTAATAGTATAATTCCTTGATGGATATTTTTAGTCTAGTTCGTGTGTATTGAATTTTCATTATTAAAGGTTTGAACATTACATGCTTGAATGTTTTAGGAAACGTGCAGCGAAATATTTTCTAAAAAGTTCAAAAATGTGTAGGAGGACCCTTTTTTCTTTCAAATGTGAATTTTTAGAACAGTTCACTCCGCGAAAAATGGGGGGGGGGGGGGGGGAAAAAAGACATGTTTCCCCCGCCCCTGCAGGATGTGCTTAGTTTAAAGTGCACCTTGACCTCAATAAATGACCACCAGATCAGAGTCCAGGGGCACCAAGAAGATATCAACAACTTCCTTTATAAGGAACAAGAGGCCCATGGGCCTTAACGGTCATCTGACTCATTGCACAAAACAACAAAGTCACAGTATAAAGTATTGGTTAACAATTAATATAAACAATACAAGGAACTCCTTAGTTGAATATGTAAGTTTCTGAAATAGGTAAATGTCATTCGTTGAACAAACTTGGTAGCCCTTCATCCACATATGGTTGTAACCCATTTACGGATTTTAAAGCCAAATTTCAGCAAAGCTTCCATTTTGGACATCCGCCATACTATCCCCATGGGTCTTAGGTCCTTTATAAAATATGATTGTCCTCACCTAAAGTTCCCCTTCAGAATCAATTAAAACCCCTATAGACCAATTTTCCTTGAGATTGGAGACTGAAACCTGAAAACAGGAAGTGGGCCAGCGGCCATCTTGGAAAAACCAAAGACTTAATGAAAATGTTTGCATGTTGTTCGGCATTAATTTAAACCCCTATAGACCAATTTTCATTGAGATTGGAGACCAAAATCTGAAAACAGGAAGTGGGCCAGCTAACATTAAGAAAATTTGCCCTTTTGGGGCCCCACACCTCAGGCCCTAGGGGTCGGACCAGACTCATATATATAAAATGCGATTGTCCTTCCCCAATGATGTTTCACACCAAATATGGATGAAATCCATCCAAGGATGAAGGACTAGTAGGATTTTTAAGCTTCAATTAAGAAAATTTCCCCTTTTTAGGCCCCATCCCTCTGTCCCTAGGGGTCGGACCAGGCTCATTTATATAAAATATGATTGTCCTTCCCCAATGATGTTTTACACTAAATATGGATGAAATCCATCCAAGGATGAAGGAGGAGTAGGATCTAGCTTAAATTAAGAAAATTTGACCTTTTGGAGCCCCGCCCCTCTGCCCATAGTGATCGGATCTATTTCATTTATATAAAATATGATTGTCCTTCCCCAATGATGTTTCACACCAAATATGGATGAAATCCATTCAAGGATGAAGGAGGAGTAGGATTTTAAAGCTTAAATTAAGAAAATTTCCCCTTTTGGAGCCCCACCCCTCTGCCCCTAGGGGTCGGACCAGGCTCATTTATATAAAATATGATTGTCCTTCTTCCCCAACGATGTTTCACACCAAATATGGATGAAATCCATCCAAGGATGAAGGAGAAGTAGGATTTTAAAGCTAAAATTAAGAAAATTTGCCCTTTCGGGGCCCCACCCCTCAGCCCCTAGGGTTCGGACCAGGCTCATTTATATAAAATATGATTGTCCTTCCCCAATGATATTTTACACCAAATATGGATGAAATCCATCCAAGGATGAAGGAGGAGTAGGATTTTAAAGCTAAAATTAAGAAAATTTGCCCTTTTTTGGGCCCAATCCCTCAGCCCCTAGGGGTCGGACCAGGCTCATTTATATAAAATATGAATGTCCTTCCCCAATGATGTTTCACACCAAATATGGATGAAATCCATCCAAGGATGAAAGAGGAGTAGGATTTTAAAGCTTAAATTAAGAAAATTTGCCCTTTTGGAGCCCCGCCCCTCTGCCCATAGTGGTCGGATCTATTTCATTTATATAAAATATGATTGTCCTTCCCCAATGATGTTTCACACCAAATATGGATGAAATCCATTCAAGGATGAAGGAGGAGTAGGATTTTAAAGCTTAAATTAAAGAAAATTTCCCCTTTTGGAGCCCCGCCCCTCTGCCCCTAGGGGTCGGACCAGGCTCATTTATATAATATATGATTGTCCTTCCCAAATGATGTTTCATACCAAATATGGATGAAATCCATTCAAGGATGAATGAGGAGTAGGATTTTAAAGCTTAAATTAGAAAATTTCCTCTTTTGGAGCCCCGCCCCTCTGCCCCTAGGGGTCGGACCAGGCTCATTTATATAAAATATGATTGTCCTTCTTCCCCAACGATGTTTCACACCAAATATGGATGAAATCCATCCAAGGATGAAGGAGAAGTAGGATTTTAAAGCTAAAGTTAAGAAAATTTGTCCTTTCGGGGCCCCACCCCTCAGCCCCTAGGGATCGGACCAGGCTCATTTATATAAAATATGATTGTCCTTCCCCAATGATATTTTACACCAAATATAGATGGAATCCATTCAAGGATGAAGGAGGAGTAGGATTTTAAAGCTAAAATTAAGAAAATTTGCCCTTTTTTGGGCCCAATCCCTCAGCCCCTAGGGGTCGGACCAGGCTCATTTATATAAAATATGAATGTCCTTCCCCAATGATGTTTCACACCAAATATGGATGAAATCCATCCAAGGATGAAAGAGGAGTAGGATTTTAAAGCTTAAATTAAGAAAATTTGCCCTTTTGGGGCCCCGCCCCTCTGCCCATAGTGGTCGGATCTATTTCATTTATATAAAATATGATTGTCCTTCCCCAATGATGTTTCACACCAAATATGGATGAAATCCATCCAAGGATGAAGGAGGAGTAGGATTTTAAAGCTTAAATTAAGAAAATTTCCCCTTTTGGAGCCCCGCCCCTCTGCCCCTAGGGGTCGGACCAGGCTCATTTATATAATATATGATTGTCCTTCCCCAATGATGTTTCACACCAAATATGGATGAAATCCATTCAAGGATGAATGAGGAGTAGGATTTTAAAGCTTAAATTAAGAAAATTTCCTCTTTTGGAGCCCCGCCCCTCTGCCCCTAGGGGTCGGACCAGGCTCATTTATATAAAATATGATTGTCCTTCTTCCCCAACGATGTTTCACACCAAATATGGATGAAATCCATCCAAGGATGAAGGAGAAGTAGGATTTTAAAGCTAAAGTTAAGAAAATTTGTCCTTTCGGGGCCCCACCCTCAGCCCCTAGGGATCGGACCAGGCTCATTTATAGAAAATATGATTGTCCTTCCCCAATGATATTTTACACCAAATATAGATGAAATCCATCCAAGGATGAAGGACTAGTAGGATTTTTAAGCTTCAATTAAGAAAATTTCCCTTTTTAGGCCCCGTCCCTCTGTCCCTAGGGGTCGGACCAGGCTCATTTATATAAAATATGATTGTCCTTCCCCAATGATGTTTTACACTAAATATGGATGAAATCCATCCAAGGATGAAGGAGGAGTAGGATTTAGCTTAAATTAAGAAAATTTGACCTTTTGGAGCCCCGCCCCTCTGCCCATAGTGATCGGATCTATTTCATTTATATAAAATATGATTGTCCTTCCCCAATGATGTTTCACACCAAATATGGATGAAATCCATTCAAGGATGAAGGAGGAGTAGGATTTTAAAGCTTAAATTAAGAAAATTTCCCCTTTTGGAGCCCCACCCCTCTGCCCTAGGGGTCGGACCAGGCTCATTTATATAAAATATGATTGTCCTTCTTCCCCAACGATGTTTCACACCAAATATGGATGAAATCCATCCAAGGATGAAGGAGAAGTAGGATTTTAAAGCTAAAATTAAGAAAATTTGCCCTTTCGGGGCCTCACCCCTCAGCCCCTAGGGTTCGGACCAGGCTCATTTATATAAAATATGATTGTCCTTCCCAATGATATTTTACACCAAATATAGATGGAATCCATTCAAGGATGAAGGAGGAGTAGGATTTTAAAGCTAAAATTAAGAAAATTTGCCCTTTTTTGGGCCCAATCCCTCAGCCCCTAGGGGTCGGACCAGGCTCATTTATATAAAATATGAATGTCCTTCCCCAATGATGTTTCACACCAAATATGGATGAAATCCATCCAAGGATGAAAGAGGAGTAGGATTTTAAAGCTTAAATTAAGAAAATTTGCCCTTTTGGGGCCCCGCCCCTCTGCCCATAGTGGTCGGATCTATTTCATTTATATAAAATATGATTGTCCTTCCCAAATGATGTTTCACACCAAATATGGATGAAATCCATCCAAGGATGAAGGAGGAGTAGGATTTTAAAGCTTAAATTAAGAAAATTTCCCCTTTTGGAGCCCCGCCCCTCTGCCCCTAGGGGTCGGACCAGGCTCATTTATATAATATATGATTGTCCTTCCCCAATGATGTTTCACATCAAATATGGATGAAATCCATTCAAGGATGAATGAGGAGTAGGATTTTAAAGCTTAAATTAAGAAAATTTCCTCTTTTGGAGCCCCGCCCCTCTGCCCCTAGGGGTCGGACCAGGCTCATTTATATAAAATATGATTGTCCTTCTTCCCCAACGATGTTTCACACCAAATATGGATGAAATCCATCCAAGGATGAAGGAGAAGTAGGATTTTAAAGCTAAAGTTAAGAAAATTTGTCCTTTCGGGGCCCCACCCCTCAGCCCCTAGGGATCGGACCAGGCTCATTTATATAAAATATGATTGTCCTTCCCCAATGATATTTTACACCAAATATAGATGAAATCCATTCAAGGATGAAAGAGGAGTAGGATTTTAAAGCTAAAATTAAGAAAATTTGCCCTTTTGGGGCCCCATCCCTCAGCCCCTAGGGGTCGGACAAGGCTCATTTATATAAAATATGATTGTCCATCCCCAATGATGTTTCACACCAAATATGGATGAAATCCATCCAAGGATGAAGGAGGAGTAGGATTTTAAAGCTTAAATTAAGAAAATTTGCCCTTTTGGGGCCCCATCCCTCAGCCCCTAGGGGTCGGACCAGGCTCATTTATATAAAATATGATTGTCCTTCCCCAATGATGTTTCACACCAAATATGGATGAAATCCATCCAAGGATGAAGGAGGAGTAGGATTTTAAAGCTAAAATTCAGAAAATTTGCCCTTTTGGGGCCCCGCCCCTCTGCCCCTAGGGGTTAGACCAGGCTCATTTATATAAAATATGATTGTCCTTCCCCAATGATGTTTCACACCAAATATGGATGAAATCCATCCAAGGATGAAGGAGGAGTAGGATTTTAAAGCTAAAATTAAGAAAATTTGCCCTTTTTTGGGCCCCATCCCTCAGCCCCTAGGGGTCGGACCAGGCTCATTTATATAAAATATGAATGTCCTTCCCCAATGATGTTTCACACCAAATATGGATGAAATCCATCCAAGGATGAAAGAGAAGTCGGATTTTAAAGCTTAAATTAAGAAAATTTGCCCTTTTTTGGGCCCCACCCCTCAGCCCCTAGGGGTCGGACAAGGCTCATTTATATAAAATATGATTGTCCATCCCCAATGATGTTTCACACCAAATATGGATGAAATCCATCCAAGGATGAAGGAGGAGTAGGATTTTAAAGCTAAAATTAAGAAAATTTGCCCTTTTGGGGCCCCACCCCTCAGCCCCAAGGGGTCGGACCAGGCTCATTTATATAAAATATGATTGTCCTTCCCCAATGATGTTTCACACCAAATATGGATGTAATCCGCTCAAGGGTTAAGGAGGAGTAGGCTTTTGTATAAATAGTCTTACGCACGACGCACGGCGCACGGCGCACGGCGGACGGCGCACGGCGGACGGCGGACGGCGCACGACGACGGACGAAACACGATGACAATAGGTCATCCTGACCTTCGGTCAGATGACCTAAAAATCTTACAAATTTTCTTGACATTGTTTATTTAATTCTAGATCTATTGAATCCTTGAGAGAATAGCCAGGGCTTAAGCTCTGGGTCAAAATTGGGATTACTTTGTTTAGGTTCAATTCTGTTTTATGCAAGAGTGGCGAATCAGGCTTGGATTCGACGTGTCAACCGAGATAATCATACAACATCACAGACGTCATTAATATCTACGACGCCACAATAACGTTCGTCTTACAACATTTATGACATGACCGAATATGACATTGCTAATTTTAAATGGGTCAGAGTGATATTATACATGTATGCTAATTTTCACAACACGGGTCAATCTGATGATTCCTGTCGGCATCCTAATTATTACGCAGTAGTTGTCTATCACTATACACAACACAGCAAAATTGTGAAATGAATTTTCATTAATATTATTGCCCTCACCCACCCAGTCTGTACAGTAACTTAAGCCTAAGCAATTATTATGTGTCATGTAAAACTGCAGTGCATACAAATGTCCATATCTACATGTAATAATGTTGATCATATCCATTGTCAACCTAACATTGTTACCATTTTTTTTTTTTTATTTTCTGGTTTGTTTTCTTTAGTTGTCGAATATTCAGATTACTCAAAGACGTTTCGGTACCTTCTGAAAGTCATTTCGCCCTGTTCACTTTATGATACCGAAAAGACTTCCGCATGTACCGAAATGACATGTAACGAAGCTAACATTACGTACATTACATGTGAGCCTACGCACTACCGAAACGATATGTGCATGACTTTATGGTTTAACTACTAGCAATTTAATCATATGCTCAAACAGTATATTAGGAGATACATATATTCAAACGGCATCTGCCTCAAAGTCGGTACAGTTGTCAGTTTACGTGCTGTTAAGCCATGATTTAGAACACATGCATGGTTCTGTTGTCAGACAGTCACTCGCGATGATCATAAACAGACTGTAAACAGTACCTTATGTTTATATTTGCAGGCCTACAAAAACAATCAAATATATCTGATAATACTAATATCCACCGATAATGATATTGATGTCTATAACAAGTAAAATGAACAATTACTTACCTGATAATGCCGGATTTAACTTGAACATCAAGGCGGCTTCAACGTTTTTACTCAACCGGATACAAACACTACACATTCCTTATAGGGGGCGCGATAGTCTGCGCCATGATTTTGTGCGTTCGAGACAGTACAAATACATTCATTTCACTGTTGCAATTGTTGGGCGCATTTTGTAACATAAATGTGATGATTAGTGCATACATTATTTACTCATTTTTATAATGTTTAGTCACTTCTACAGAAAATTTCAAAAATATCACTCATTTTTAAATGGTATATTTGCCGGTCCAATCGTTCAGAATAGCTCAGAAGGAAGGCGCCTGGGACCCCGAAATATCTCGTCTGTTGTGGAAATTTACCGAGAACCTGCGAAATACCACCTTTATTCATGGCTGTATTGTGGCCGTTGTATATAACATTTCCAAAAGTAAGAACTACCGTTTTGTTCAGAATTACAAGGACTTTTTATATGTAGAGTTCTAGCTTCTCAGCTTTATTAATTTATTTACTAGGATAGATTAAACAGAAATCAGTGGTCAAAATGCCGATTTTGGGGGTTTTACACCAAAATATCTCGTCGTTTTGAATTTTCACAGCTAAGGTGATTATATCAATCGATAGATCACGCCGTGATTAGCTTACATTCAAAATTTCAGCAAAATATATCGTTGGATTTCCTTATTACTCAAATCGCGGTTATAAGCGGGTTGATAGCTAAAAGTTGTCGTGTTAACATTTCGTTCCGAAGGAACGATAACAGTTGTTATCGTACCTTACGTCTCTTCATTTCATAATTAAAGTGTGCTTCCATGGGCAATCTAAGCTGCTACTTTCTATCACCTTACGTTTCAGAGGATGCCTAGTTTTTATTGTTTTTTACACCATGAATACAATAATGAACAGTATTACTGGTACTCATTATTTCTGCTCTTGTAATTATTTGTATATCATCAGTATTGTCAGGCTGACGAACACAGTAAACATCTTTTACAACTGAATGATCTGGCTGGGTAGAAGAATCAGGTTTTGCTTGATATTGATTGTCAGCTATTATAAAACTTTTACCATTAAATATCCATTTCTCGCATGGCTGCCTTGGGATGAAGCTTTCAACTTTTTCAAAATACTGTTCTGGATGATCCCTTCGAAGATGAAAGAGGTACATGTGGTGGTCTATTACAGTGTATCTCTTCCGAATGTCAAAAGTCTCATCCAGGAGCAAAAGATCAAAGTTGCATCTCTGTAGATAAAAAGAAAAAAAATTGTCATGACCAAATAAACTGTATATCAAGTACGAAATCACAATGCAAAATAGAGTTTTCAATACCCTACAAAATATATATAAACATGCGGTTACATGAGAAAATTCAACTACAGTGTATTAATTCAATGAAAATATATGTATATAGGCAAAAATAATTTAATAATATTTTTACACAACTTTTAAATGGATCTCCATAAGGTTTTATTGGTACTTCAATTTTTTGCATCATAACTCCCTTAATTGGTGTATAATTTTGAGTAAATTTTAGCAAACAATATCAAAACATTAAACTCAGATTTACATTCAATACACACTAACCAAGGCAGGCGGACAGAGCCTCAAATCTGTAGAATCATCAGCATAGCCCCAAGGCAATGCCTCACATCACTCATCAAACGTACTGAAGATGTGTGTCTGGGAGAAAAAAAATATACCATTATTTACTATGCTATAAACAAATAGAGACAAGTTATCTTTCAGTGACATTAAGATAGATAAAATGTGGTGAAACCTCACTTCACATGCATCTTAACCTGCTTAATACCAGTAAGCAAATTAATGAAAAGACTTAAATATCTCAAACAGGTTATATAGATAGTATGACTTCGTAAGTATGAAGCTCTTACACAAATATCAAATAAAATAAAGCATAATTGGCACTTGTATTGATATATATTTACAGTTTGCACTGACATGGACTCAATAACCATGCTTTCTAGTATTATCATTAGGCCATTCCAATTTGATTTCTTGTTCTTCGGATTTTGGGATTTTAAAATAGGAGCGAGCGAGTGAAATTTTTTTAATTCTAAAAATATTTTGAAAGCAGAAAAAATTGGAGCGAGCGAATATTTTCACGGTATTTTTTTATTTGACTTTTATGTTTATTTCTTGAAATAACAATTACTATTAATAACAGAGTTTTTATGTTAAAATATGAGTTTTGCTGTTTTCTTCAGTGTTTTCAACATTCATAACTATATCAAAGATGTAAAAAAAAAAAAAAAAGAAGTCTAATGTTAAGGTATTTGTGTAGCTATTGAACATATGCTATTACACAAAATGCTTTCAATGCATGGCATACACGTATTTCAATTTTAAGACAAATCTTGACAATTTTAACATTGAATAGCAATTGTAATGTATATTTGATATAGGACCAAAGGGGCATAACTCGAATAGTAGTACTTACTTGGGCATGGGTGCCCATGTGCACCCAGAGTCGTATAACTGACACCGTGAGAGTGTTTATATATCGGAGTTAGGGGCTTTATGATAAATAATTACTTAATAAGTGTTGTGTTGGTTTAGTGATTATCTTGATGACTAGTGTGCCCAATTTCGAATTATATGTCGCCCAAAATGTGTCAATATAGGGTGCCCAAAATGTGTCAATAGGGTGCCCAAAATGTGTCAACAGGGTGCCCAAACTCCTGTCTCAATTAGGAGTTTGTTAGGGATGTTTTCTGTTCTCGTGAGAACCTTAAAATGATGAGTGGTATAAAAGAGAGTGCGTATGAGAGGATGAGCGAGTCTGACGAGAGCCCGAGTCTGGATGAGAGGCTGGATGTGATACCTCTGTATTATGTACATGTATATATTCTGTTTGGATTTTAATACACTATTGGAACTTTACAACTGTGTTGTTTCTTCACTCAAGTGGTAACCCAGCACAAGACGACCCAATCTATTTATCTTTTATGTGACGTGGCAGATGACAGCCATCATACTGTAGGAACTCAGTGATTTGAGAGGAAACACAAGTTACACGGAGTCTGATCAACTTCTTGTGGTCTAATTTATCAATGCGGTAATTATCATCTTGTTTCCTGTCATGTCGCTAGTTCCAGGTACCACAGTTTGTATTGGCATATACCATTGTTAAAGTATTACGATCGGCAACTATCAAACACGTACATACGTACGGACTATAACACAAGGAAAATCGTCGCATTGGTGGCAGCGTGTGGGATCGTCTTGTATTATTTTGGGTTTATCTTAGAGTGGAAAAACATACTTAAGAGTTAAACATGGATCATTCTGATGAATCTGATACCTTACGAAGCAGAAACGGCCCTCGGGCTTCATTCTCCAACCCCCAGGTAAGTACACATACTTTTAATCAAGTTCATTTTGAGGACTCGGGAATGTTTTCACCCTCAGGTCCGTCGGCGACAAGTACGCCGAGACGAATGCCCTCATCACAGGTGCGTCGTCAGTCGGAACGGGGAATTACAAGTGGAATTTCCCAGCAGTCCAAATTTAGTATAGTAACTTGGGGAAAACTTTGGTTACGGTGGAGTTGTTTGTTGTTGATTTGTGGAGGGATGGTAGCAGCATCGTGGTTTTTATTTCCTAATCACCCCGTGGTAAAGGAGTCTCAGCAGTACGTAATGTACATCCTACTGGGTACCCATTTTGATTAAAATTGTATGGGGAATTTGTCGTTCACGAGCTCAGGAGTCACGTGTTAATCAGTTTCGTGATTCCAAGACTTGGAGGAATAATTCTAACAGCCCTGTTTTAACTGGAGCTTTAGAATCGAGTCAGGATTTGGGATATTTGGACGATCACGATGACGAGTTCAGGCAAAGTTTTCACAACAATTTGGAAACGGTGAAAAATCCAGAAATTGATGTTCCCTCAAGGTCTCGCGCCCATAATTCTCAAGCTATCTCTTACAACACAAACGGCAGTAATTATCCATCAGATGCACCCCCTAGGGGATACCCCATCCGTAGGACTTTTAGTGGTGTGGGGTTAGATATTTGGTCAGAATTTCGTCAATATTTTGACAATATTGTTGAGTTAAACGGCTGGACCCAGGAAAAATCCAGACGTATTTTGCTCAGCTGTTTAAGGGGCCAGGCGGAGACGTTCGCCTATGGTCTTCCGCTCGTTATGCAGCGTAACTATGACCGATTAAGGCAGAGAATGGAAGAGCGATTTGGTTATACTGCAATGAAAGAAAGATACATTGCAGGTGCTAAAATTCGCCGTAGAAAGACTAATGAGTCATTTAGGGATTTCGGACAGGCACTTGAAGACCTGTACCGCAGGGCTTATCGTGAAAGTCCCGAGCTAGTTGAGGAGTATGCCATTATGTCTTTCCTAGATAAATGTGGTGGAACCGAAGAGTTTCGTCTCGCAGTTAAGCGGACAATGCCACATTCTTTACAGGAAGCTGTCACTAACGCAATGCGAGAGGAGTCATTACGAATTAGTGAAAAAAGAGCTTACCAGACCTAAAAAGAGTTATGTTAATGACGTCACAGATGATGAAATGGATGAGATATTTACCGGTGCCCGTAGCGAGCCCGCCAAAAGAGGCTACTACAGAGGTGCTTATGATAAAACAAACTCTGGGTCTATCCATAATGGGCGAGGACAAGGTTTCAAATTCAATCGCCAAGGTTACAATAACCGCCATAAGGGACATGCCGGCAGTAAATCCCAGCGGTATCCGCGAAGTACAGGAAATGGGCCACCTGTTCGCGAGTCATATAAAGAAGATGCTAATTCTTTAAACGAGACAGGACAGGGGCAGTAGGCCTACGTTCAGTCTGTTCTCATAATGGGCCTGATATTGGGGTGTTACAAAATAGGGCGAAAAAATCATAATGATATCGCTATTGATCAGACCGATCTCTCACAGCAGGAGAGTAGGGCACGGCTGGACCCCCATGGTCGTGGTAATGATCTATCAATTAACTACAGTAGAAACAGTCGTGCACAACACGATTTAGAAGGAGGATTTTGTTTAGCTAAAGTCCCCTGTGACGGGAACATGATGGTCAGAGGTTTAATTGAGGGATCTTCAATTAATTGGAAAGTAGATACAGGGGCTAAACAGACGTTCATTACTAAGGAAGTTTATTTTTCTTTGATTGACAAGCCAAGTCTAGAGCCAGTTGACACGAGGTTTGTGGCTGCTGACGGTAATGAAATTAGATGTTTGGGACAAGCAATTTGACATTTGGAGAAGAGATGTTTGAAATTACAGTAGTTGTAGGAGAGGTTGCCAAAAATTTATTAGGAGCAGATTTCATAGTGAAATATCGCTGTAATTGGAATCATGATGAGAACAGTTTTATGATAAGAGGTGAAAAACTACCCATGGAGAATCGAGACGGAACAATTAGATCCGGTAGAGTTATTGCGTTAGAAACCGTTGTTGTTCCAGCTGGACATGAGACCATTATTAAATCTGGACTCGTCCAAAGGCAAAAATTTAAAACAGGTATCACATACTCTAGGTATTTTGACACCTGAACGGAGGTTCATGGAGAGGCATGGCCTTGCTATTGCACGAACATTAGTTGACATTAGTAATGAGGTAGTATATACCAGGGTTTTCAATCCTGGTAGCACTGACGTTACGGTGTACAGACATACACATATGGCTCTGTTCACACCAGCGCATTAAATAGGTTCAAGTTTCAACCCACAGGTACACTCCGAGGAAAGGATAAGTAGCTCGATCGAGGAGATATCTGACGACATAACAAATAAAAACGGAGCTATTCCTAATCATTTGATTGATGTCTATGAGAGCAGCTGTGAAAACCTAACAGCAGAACAAAAACAAAAGTTCCGGTCATTTTTGGTGAAATGGCAAGACAGTTTTGCGCGACCTGGTGAAGTGGGGCGAACCAATCTTGGGACGCACACCATTAAACTAACCGACGAAACTCCTATACGCGAGTCACCGCGTCGGATACCAATATACAAACGTAAAAGCTGTAGATGATGAAATTGAGAAGTTAGAGAAACAGGGACTTATTGAAAAGTCGGACAGTCCCTGGAGTTCACAGGTAGTCATGGTACAAAAGAAAGATAAAACATGGCGAATGTGTATCAATTATCAGAAACTAAACAAGAAAAACGGTTAAGGACGCTTATCCTATTCCGCGCATAGACGAGAATTTAGACTCGCTGGGCGGAGCTGACTGGTTCTCATCCCTAGATTTGGACATGGCCTATCACCAGGTTCCAATGTCCGAGGGAGACCGAGCCAAAACTGCTTTCGCTACACCGCGCGGGGGACTTTACCAATTTGTAACTATGCCTTTCGGGTTACTGTATGTAACGCGCCATCTACATTTCAGCGAATTATGGAAAAGGCGTTAACAGGGTTACAATGGCATGTGGCGGTGTTATACCTTGTTGACATAGTTGTTTTCGGTAGAACTTTTGAGGAGCATTTTGAGAACCTAACAAAAGTGTTAGAGAGGCTAAAGTCTTCAGGCCTTTTATTAAAATCGAAAAAATGTAAACTACTAAAAAGAGAAACCAAATTTTTAGGCTATGTAGTGTCTAAAGACAGAGTACGGACTGATCCAGAGAAGATAGACTGTGTCAAAAACATACCTAGACCGACCAATGTCACGGAGATTAGGAGCTTTCTGGGTCTTACGTCATATTACCGGAAGTTAATTCAGAGTTACGCCGATATCGCGAGACCGCTTTATCAACTTACGTCAAAAAAGTAATTCATTTCATTGGAGCTGGAGCTGTGAGCAAGCGTTTCTTAAACTAAAACAAAACCTCACTACCGCTCCAATTTTGGCGTATCCACAGATAGACGGATCAGAATTTATTTTGGATATGGACTCCAGCCTTCTGGCTATTGGCGCTGTTTTGTCGCAGGTCCAGGACGGAAAAGAGCGTGTGATCGCTTACACGAGTAGAACATTAGAGATGTTGGCCGTTGTGTATTTTACAAAATATTTTAAACATTATCTGCTCGGACGCAGATTTACTTTGCGCACGGATCACGGATCACTGACATGGCTTCACAGGTTTAAAGAACCGGACCGTCAAATACATCGCTGGATTCAACAGCTAAGCCAATTCCATATGAAAATAATTCACAGAGAGGGAAAACGTCACGGAAACGCGGACGCGATGTCGCGGTTAGTGTCATTGTCAGACGAAAAGTGTAGCCAGTGTAAAATGCCGATGAATTACACATACGATGGCCCAAAAGAAACTGTTGTACAAAACATGACAGATCTCAATGTGGATAATCTAAACCTAGACGGCCCAGAGAAAACTGTTGTACAAAACATGACAGATCTTATAGTGGGTAATGTGGAGGAATTATCAGACAGCGATGACGAAACGCCAGAACGTGCCCAGAAAAAACACTAATGGGCAGAATTCTGACGTCGGGGAAAATATTGCGGGAGCAATACCTGTGACAAAGAGGGGGAGAAAAAACCAAATAGACCACCTCCGGCGCGTCCTAGGCCAATTCCAGAATTAGATTTTAGTTCTGAATCTATTCAAAATTTTCAGAAAAATGATCAAGTTTTGAACAAAATTATCAATTTAAAAACAATGATGGAAGGGAGGCCAGATTCAAAAGATTTTTTCAAACGAGTCACCAGAATTTAAATTTTGGTTAGCTAGATGGGAACTTTTGGAAATAAAAAATGGTTTACTTTGTATATAATGGCAGGATTCAAACAGTCATGCGAGATATAGAATTTGTGCTCCTGAGTCCATGCAAAATGGTATTCTGTGTGCATCTTCATGACGCTCATACTGTGCAGGTCACCTGGGTATTAGAAAAACCTGGGAAAAAAAGCCAAAAGGTAGGAAGAAAAAGGAGGATTAAAAGCCTAGACTGACCAAAATACTGGATAGGTTATTGCAACGAAAAGTGATAGGACTATGTTACTAGTTGAGATATTTAGCGGTGAAGCGGAAAAAAAAAGTCACACCAGTTTTAAGAAAAGACACGAATATGAAATCCAGATATCATGGGAGGCCGAATCGATCGGAATGCTATAACAGACAACGCTTGGACCTTCCCTACGACTGAGAAGAACAATAAGTAACGTGTTGGTTGTTAGTGACTAGTTATTACGCAAATTAAGAAACAGAGATATTTCAATGGAAAAATAATGCTGGCTGAAACAGTTGCTTGATATCATCGTGCGCGGAACGTGATTAAGGAGATACGGTTGTCCTCGTGAAATCCATTCCGACCAGGGAAGACAATACGAAATTGCAGTTTTTAAGGAGGTGTGTAAACTTTTTAGAAATTAAAAAGTGCAGAACATCACCATTACACCCAAGATCTATGGAATTGGGTGGAAAGAATGAACAGAACATGTGAATGAACATGTCCAATGTCATAAAATAAGATCAACAACAATCAAGGACGGTCTGGGACGATCACCTGGATTTTGTAGTTATGGCTTACAACACAACTCCACAATGAAAGTACGGGAATCACACCACAATATCCATGGAATACGGATTTGAAATGAACACCCCATTACATATCCAGAACGGGACATTATTGAAGAAAACTCTGATATATGTTTTGCAACGGATTATGCTATCCAGTTAGAAGAAAAGTTGAGAAACGCACATGATTTTGCACGAAAAAAATTATTGCGTGCTACAGAAGTTCAAAAACGGCATTATGATTTCGGTGTGAAACAAACAAACAAAATTAAAAGTTGGAGACCTGGTTTGGCGGAATCAAAAAACAGAACATTATTGGCAGAAAAAACGAAAATAGCGAGACAATGGACAGGATCTTGGGTGATAACCAATGTGTTGTGTGATGTCCTTTTCAAAATCAAATGTCGCAAGAATGGAGATGAAATTGTCATTCATGGGGATAACGTGAAGAGATATATGGGAGACAAGTTGTTAAAGTGGTACAGTCAGAGTGCTTTCTCAACATGACAATCTCACAGTCAACGATGTCCCCTTTCAGGTGCAGGGAATTGAGCTATCAAAGAACGTAGTGACCGATATGGTGGGCACGACAACAAGGACACTGCTACCCGACGGCCGTCGCATGTGGAATTGCCAACCGACAGAGGACACATGTGTGCATGCCGGGAGGGGCGCCCAAAAACATGAGCGGGTGCCCAAATCAACAAGAGCGGGGAGCCCAAATAACACACCCAGTAGACGGTCCCCCGACCCGAAATCAAATGGCACACGGCCCTTGACAATCATTCGCAGATTACAGGCCGAAATCAAGCACACGTATTGGTGGACTCGATAAAGAGGGCTTGTTTCAAAAACAAGACTTATGGGAAAAATAAAAACGACCAAATCCGAAGGAGAAGTCAAGATGGTTCGCAATCATTCGCGATACAGCCGACTCAAGCACACGAAGTAATGTTCTGTCGACATCGATACTAAGAGGGCGGGGCCAATGCATAGAACATTCTAATCAAAATTAGGCCCCATGGGCTATGGTTTGTAGAGCAAGAATTCGCCCGATTTTCCGGGCTATATCAGTGCCCAAACTGGTCAAAAAGCCAAACTCCGAATACCAAGTAGCAATTTGTATACCATAGGGCCCCTACCGGTCTAGATTAGAATCTGGGGGATCACCCCATCAAATTTTTAGGGACAAGAAGCGTATTCTGTGACCCCCACAGAAGGAAGCAAAATTGGGTTTAATCCCAAACACACACATGACGAAGTTTGATTTATATGGACATCTAGCCCTATTGGGCCAGCCATTTTGTCGCAGGTCCAGGATTCCAGAGAGAGTATATCAATACTACTACTATGGTAATGAACAGTTAGGATAAACCATGGAATATATTGCGTTTACAATGCGAAAATTTGTACAATTTTTTTAATTTATTGCCCCAGCCCCCGGACGGATATAGCTGCGAAGGATACCAGGCACAGGTATGATTGTGGCATCAATATGCTTCCCAGTGCAAACTTCAAAGAAGGTCGATTTAATAGTGGGGATTCACAGAGAAAAAATTCCCCTTTTGAAACCGCCCCTCAGAGGGGGGTTAGTGCATTGTCATTTGTACAAGTTTTGAAAAAGTGTAGCCCCCCAATAATGAAAACCATTTGACATTTGGGTACATACCATTCACAAAAGGTTTAGAAAAAAAAATAAGAAAATGCCAAATTTTGGCCGCCGCCCCTCAGGCCCCTGGGGATCAATCTCAAACCTAGCCAATCATGTGTACAATGTTTGAAAACTATAGAAGGTAACGAACTAAAGTTAATCAGACATAGCATTAAAACGCTTTCGTTGCTTACAAGGGCAGAAAAGTTTTAAACTCTACAAAAGAAAATATGACCCATTTGGTTACTGTGCCAAACTAGGGGTAGAGAAAACCGGAGTTGCCCACCATCATTTCCTTGGGCCAATTCCAATTAGCCTAGAATGGAGGTGAAAGGATTCACAATTTATATGAAAAAGCTAAGTGGTGACTAAATGGCACAAGATGCCAACTCAAGGGAGCGGAAAATTTACCAATTTTTGCAACCAAACCCTCCTGCCCCTGACCATCACCAGAATTATTTTGTCAAGGTACAACCTAAAACATTTGTTGGAAACAGATTGTTTGGCAAAGGGTGCCATTAACAGTCAAATGAAAAATAACCAATTTGGATAAGAATGTACTTTATCTATTTCCAGTCATGGACCTAGGACTCCATTCGTGAAACTGAGTCAAAATGACCGGCCGGAGTTTATCACGACGCCAAGAGAAATACTGAAAGTTCACCTGGGTATTAGAAAACCTGGGAAAAAGCCAAACTGTGTCCATATTACTGGATAGGTATGCAACGAAAAGTGAAGGACTATGTTACTAGTTGTGATATTTTTTTGCGGTGAACGGAAAAATCCACCAGTTAAGAAAAGACACAATATGAAATCCTAATATCATGGGAGGCCGATTCGAGCGGATCGCTACAGACATCGCTGGACCATTCCCTACGACTGAGAAGAACAATAAGTACGCCGTACGTGTTGGTTGTTAGTGACTATTTTACCAAATTAACACAGAAGATATTTCCAATGGAAAATATGCTGGCTGAAACAGTCGCTGATATCATCGTGCGCTCGTGGATTAAGAGATACGGTTGTCCTCGTGAAATCCATTCCGACCAGGGAGGACAATAACGAAAGTGCAGTTTTTAAGGTCTTTTAGAAATTAAAAAGTGCAGAACATCACCATTACACCCAAGATCTGATGGAATAGTGGAAAGAATGAACAGAACTGTGAATGACATTTTGTCAAAATATATCAATCAAAGAGACTGGGACGATCACCTGGATTTTGTTAGTTATGGCTTACAAAACACAACTCCACATGAAAGTACGGGAATCACTCCACATCGCATGGTATACGGAGTTGAAATGAACACCCCCATTACATATCCAAACGGACATTATTGAAGAAAACTCTGATATATGTTTTGCAACGGATTATGCTATCCATTTAGAAGAAAAAAAGTTGAGAAACGCACATGATTTTGCACGAAAAAATTATTGCGTGCTACAGAAGTTCAAAAACGGCATTATGATTTCGGTGTGAAACAAACAAACAAATTAAAAGTTGGAGACCTGGTTTGGTGGAATCAAAAACAGAACATTATTGGCAGAAAAACGAAAATAGCGAGACAATGGACAGGTCCTTGGGTGATAACCAATGTGTTGTGTGATGTCCTTTTCAAAATCAAATGTCGCAAGAATGGAGATGAAATTGTCATTCATGGGGATAACGTGAAGAGATATATATGGGAGACAAGTTGTTAAAGTGGTACAGTCAGAGTGCTTCTCAACATGACAATCGCACAGTCACGATTCCCCGGGCAGAGGAATTGAGCTTATCAAAGAACGGTGACCGATATGGGCTCGACATCAAGGACACTGCTCCCGACGGCCCGTCGCGTGGATTGCCACCGACAGAGGACACAGGTGTCTTGCCGGGGCGCCCAAATAACATGAGCGGGTGCCCAAATAACATGAGCGGGTGCCCAAATAACACACCCAGTAGACGGTCCCCCGACCATAATCATGGGCACACGCCCTTGTCAATCATTCGCGATACAGCCGACTCAAGCACACGATTGGTCGACATCGATACTAAGAGGGCGGGGCCAAGTCAACAAGGTCGGGACGCTGGGGTAGTTCGCCCCACTCAAGTACGAATTTCATCGAGACAGAGAAGAAGACCGGCATATTTGTCGAAATATACCTTTTAACAACAAGAACATGGGAAAAAATAACATGACATGCAGGGACTGCGGGAAGATGTATGCAAACCGACGGAATTTGATGCGGCATGTCAACGCCGTACACCGCAGCGAGGTACGGGCACGGAGATGCCCAATTTCAGGATGTGGCCGAATGTTCTCCCGCACTGATCAATTTACAGGACATTTAGGAAATTTCCACCATTTGAAAGAAGCTGATGTAGCGTCGTTAACAAATTCGACAGAAGCAAGGTATATAAAACCAGAAGTTTTCCAATCCGGAGGGGAAGAACGACCCTGTGCACCATGTAGATCAAGATATACCGGCTGTACCTGTTCAAACTCTACCACCATTCAGCCAGACGGAAGATGGAGAGGTATCACTACCTGAGTCGTCGGAAGGGCCTACACCTAACCAGGAGATACTTGACACACCTGTGCATTCGCCTCAGCTGTTCTCCTCTGGAACTAGTGTGGCGATCGACGACATAGGGTTTTATACTACCAAGAGGACAGAAGCCGAGGGGAAAACTCAACAACCACAGGAACCGACCGAAATGGACACTGATAGTAGCGACTCGGAATCCATCGACTACATCGATAGCGACTCGGAATTCCAGGAACACGAGCAACAGCAGTCAAGTGATGGTCCGACGCCACCCTATGTGAACTGTCGTCGAGACGCATTGACAATATCTTTGATCACAACAACAAGAACATGTGCCGACGGGAGTTTCGACATAGAACGGCGACAAGTTTTCTCGTCAACAAATAGGGAATCGCCCAGTGATGTGGATTGGTTCAGCTTCATGGCCCAGATCCGTGACGAGATTCGGGGCCACAACATCGACCTAACGACGCGGACGGCAGAGGAGGAACCTTTATAAACTAATTTGGACTTGAAAGAAAAAAAAATGTGTTAAAGTAGTATTTTTCGATTTCTGGACACAGTTTGGCCTAAACCCTGTATATAAAAAAGAAATGTGTTATATGTTGAAATATTTTGTGCGGTTGTTGCATTTTTCTTCAATGAATTTTTACCGTTACAGTAAAGTACTTAAATGTACAATGTATATGTATTTTCACTATTTTGTAAGTACAAGTATCCACGTGTATCCAGCGTTCACTGCAGTGGACGCGATCACGGTAATGGGTACGTACATAAATGGAAGACGAGTCTTCGAATATTGTTAATTTTCATTTTTTATAATCAATTCTTTTAAATGTTAGTGCATCAGTTTAACTACTAATTAGAGTTTAATTACTAATTAGACTATTATAAGAGGAATATATGTATGCACATGAATCTAAGTGTTACACATTAGTGGACACGGTCATGATATTGGGTATACATGTACATACATATTGTTAATGATTTAATTATGAATTACTATTATAGTTATTTGATATGCTATTTTTCTTATCTGTATTATCTAAATTTAGTACAAGTATTTACATGTATCTTGTGTTACACGTTAGTGGACACGATCGTGGTAATGGGTACATACATTGGAAGTCCTGTACCTTCCAACAATGTAGATGTGTATATATGTGTGTTATTGTGGTAACGTACTGTGTTTGTTGTCCTTTGGGTACACAGTCACATAGTGGATGCACATACACACAGTCATATTTTAGGAGCAAATATGTATACCTCTTAGTTTTCGATTTAATTTTCAAATCTAATTTGTGTAATACAATGCCTATTGTAAGGCATAACCATTACTTTCTATCTACAATATAAAATCTTTTTTTTTTTGTAATGTCAGAAAGATGAATGAGAGGGAGAGAAAGGTAAAAGTTTTTATTATTACAAAACAGTTTTTATTTTGAACAGTGGAAGTTCAATCTTCCCTAGAAGGGGGTAGTGTAATGTATATTTGATATAGGACCAAAGGGGCATAACTCGAATAGTAGTACTTACTTGGGCATGGGTGCCCATAAGCACCCAGAGTCGTATAACTGACACCGTGAGAGTGTTTATATATCGGAGTTAGGGGCTTTATGATAAATAATTACTTAATAAGTGTTGTGTTGGTTTAGTGATTATCTTGATGACTAGTGTGCCCAATTTCGAATTATATGTCGCCCAAAATGTGTCAATAGGGTGCCCAAAATGTGTCAATAGGGTGCCCAAAATGTGTCAATAGGGTGCCCAAAATGTGTCAACAGGGTGCCCAAACTCCTGTCAATTAGGAGTTTGTTAGGGATGTTTTCTGTTCTCGTGAGAACCTTAAAATGATGAGTGGTATAAAAGAGAGTGCGTATGAGAGGATGAGCGAGTCTGACGAGAGCCCGAGTCTGGATGAGAGGCTGGATGTGATACCTCTGTATTCTGTACATGTATATATTCTGTTTGGATTTTAATACACTATTGGAACTTTACAACTGTGTTGTTTCTTCACTCAAGTGGTAACCCAGCACAAGACGACCCAATCTATTTATCTTTTATGTGACGTGGCGGACGACAGCCATCATACTGTAGGAACTCAGTGATTTGAGAGGAAACACAAGTTACACGGAGTCTGATCAACTTCTTGTAGTCTAATTTATCAATGCGGTAATTATCATCTTGTTTCCTGTCAGGTCGCTAGTTCCGGGTACCACAGTTTGTATTGGCATATACCATTGTTAAAGTATTACGATCGGCAACTATCAAACACGTACATACGTACGGACTATAACACAACGAAAATCGTCGCACAATGTTTGATATATCTAAAAGGAAATAGTCAAGAAAATTTAACTTTTTGTCAATAATTTTAATAATTAATTTGCTGTTGACAGAGCTATCAGCAAAAACAAACAAACTAATATAAACAATCAGGGATTAGCATTAATGGAAAATATTTTTAAACCAATACAGTGAAATGCTTCAAGCGTCCGGAACATTCTTTCCGATCGTTCAAACCACAAATCACGTGAATAGTTTCAACCAATCGTAAGCACGTTTATCTGTCATCGGTAATAGTGTCAGTCAAACTGTGGGCGGTAGTTTAATAGCAGCGACAATCATACTGGGGGCGGGACTTACCTGGTTTACACATTCAAAAAGCATCCATGTGTGCCGGTAAAACCCCCGTAGAAAGTCTCTCTAATCTTCTTCGATGGCTTTTTTTTTTGTGTAATTTACTTATAGCAAGTTTTAAGTTTATTCCGAGCTAGGTACTGAAAATAAAATAATCCTCACCTCTCATTGAGTATAAATGCTTTGTTACTATTTAGCAAAGCAGTTTTTCACAGGTTTGTAATTTGCGAGTATACTAGAAAATGTGTATTGGACCCGTGCATACCCCAAAATATTGAACGCAATACACTCTGCCAGGTCTTGCATGGTTATGAACTGTATACTGTCTAATTGTTCAACTTATCACGACGTCTCCTGGTTTAAATAGTGGACATCCCACATATTATCTTGGCATTCGAGCTTGCTTCACCCCAGTCAATTCATTCATATATGTGTTCAATATTTAGAAGCACCTTTTAACAAAATTCTTTTAAATACTATTGCAGACCATTTAATCCAACAAAGTAAATTTAAGAGTGAGGTTTGTACCCGGGACGATACTAAAAAGTATGGCCATATTCTCTACACACGCCCTGTCCACTTATGGTGGCGGAATGACCATACGCTGGATTTGTTGTTGTTATTTGAATCCACTCTCGTCCATGAATTTTATTTGATCATGGAGCTCGTTTAGTTTGACAAAAGTCAATAAAAGCCTGAGTGTACTGCATATTATATTGTGTAAATCGGTCACACGATGGGCGGTTTATAACGTTTGTACGTTTAATCCAATTCTCGCGACATTGCCCTGTATATCGTGCTGTTATGAACATTTCCCGACACAGGAGAATATTTACACAAATTCCTTTTAATCTTATTTCCTGTAACTGAAGGTGTGTACTGCATTTTAAAAAAACTTACAAGTTGAACGTCCCGCTCCATTAAGTTTTGGATTCCCAGCTTTATGTCGAGCAGTCTCAGACATTGCTTCCTTCAGATAAATATTTTTTCCAAATTGTCCGAAACCTTTTGCTTTTTTTCGTCAACCCTGAACGTGTTCGCCACTTTTACGTAGATTCCACGAGGAACATTTCCAGACTGACTATTGCCACCAAGTTCAATTATTTCTTGAATAATAAGGCTGCGGAGATCTTGGCTAATTCCTGTTCCATTATGATATTCTCTACCGTATTTGTTTTTTCGTGTTGCCATCATGAATTGTAGACTTAATTAATCCTCACTGATAAAAACGCGCCAAATGTGTACAATTATATAGAGGGGCCCCTGACTGATAAGGGATGGAGTTTTTTAAGCTTATATATAATTAGCAAAATGATATGAAACTAATACATTAAATACAATATATGTTTGGAGCTTGTGTGTATTTTGAATGTTTTAAATTGCAATGTATCTACCAATTATATAATTAATATAACAGTTATGACGCGAAGTCTTAAAATATGATTTGACCCTTACCTGGCCCCAAATCATATCAACATTGAACATCTTTAGTATTTCTATTCCGCGAATACCAATCAGAAGGCACCCGTTACATGTACCCCTGCCAAACCTATATCTACCCGCCAAATCAACCACATCTGCATTGGTCTCATACATGTATCTACCCACAAAATACTAGCAACATGGAAACACTGCAAATTCAAATCGAGTATATATGGAGTCGGCAAAGTTAGAAAATTTAACATTCCGGACCAGGTTATGTACATTTGAAGAACTTGAAATGCGATTTGCATGGGGTCGATATCGAAAGTTTGAGAAACAAACTCTTTGGTTTACAATACCTAGATGACGAAGGTGTATGGATCATGGCTGTAAGCGACACGTGTATTACAGAAGGCTTTTCGTTGTGCAAGACCTATATCGGGAACAGCAATGCGGAGACTAAAGTTAAAAACTTTCGATGGAAAATCCCCTACACCTGCAGAAGTTTCTCATCCTCGTGATACATGTACTGCCCTGAAGTCGCTTAAACCTCGGTCACTTACGTTTCCCGACAGTGCAACGGACAAAGTTCAGGAATCGGGTACATGTACAGGTGACTGAGCACCCGTTTCCAAAACTATCGTTTATAGATCGCCACTGCAAATGATGATGGATGATCTGAATGATGAAGTTCGTGTTAAAATGGTTGAACTTGACAGTGCCAGGGAACAGTTTGCATGCATTGGAACGAAAAATATTCAAACCACAGTATCAAACAGGACAAAACAAAATTTCAATGTGGCCAGTGTCATATGCGTTTAGGACACACCAAAAGGGTAACAAGAGGAATTGCGAGTGGGGAGTGTGTGAGGGGCCGCACATGTGTAATGACATTGATAAACACGATATCGAGAAAAAACAAATTAACGACGCTGCTACTACAGTGAAAACTCTAAACTGAAAGACATGGAAAAGTTGCGTCAAAATCTTGCATTGAAACAACACAACTATGAAGACACGTGTAATACTTTTTTTGCGAAAGTGTTACCACGCATCTTGTAAACACAAATATTGAAAAATATTATCCAGTGGGTGCATATGGGTTACGTGCTCTGGCAATAAGTGTGATCCACCCGGATATAGCAGTGTTGGAAAAGCATTACCGTGGGGTCAGTTCCAAAAAGATTTGGACGGAGCGGCGAAATCGTTTTCTCATATCTTGAAAACTGATCGAAGTGTGAAGATTACCAAAACTCGTCCAAGTGATCCTACATTAAGGATATGTTGGAACAGAGAGGAGTGAACTTTCCATCCTCCGCCGATGTACATGTGGCCACACCAGCAAAAGCAACTCCACCATACCTACACCCCCAACCCCCGGGAATACTACTGTCTCCATGAATCCGTATTTTGTTAGTCCACAAACTACTTCTACTCAACACCAATGGCATACACGATTCCCGACCGTCCGACAAACCACTACAGTATCTACTTGCACGCCAATAGTAAATCTACCATTCCCATTACATCTAAATCCTGGGTATCAGGCGCCTTCATCTACAGTGTGTACTAATGAAAACTGAGTTACCGGTTCCATTGAAAAAAAGGAGACTTTGAAGGTACACATGTATGCATGATAGCTACATGACAATTGTTTCTACAAAAAAGTGATGATGAACGTTGATCAGAACGATATCGAGTGCCTGAAATCAGTTTAATTGTGGTTAATTGATTATTTAACTTTATTTGATGCATTTACCTTACTAGTAAGTGAGGCAAAACCAATTTCTTAATTTACAGTTTAAACCGGGTGTTTTTCAACATTGAAATTAATAAACGTCAATTCTGCAACAGACTTGTGTTTTACTTATTAATTCAAATTTAAAATACATAGATCATTAAATAGAAATTATTTGCTGCACGTGCAAGTTACAATGTTAACACACGGTAAGTTAGGTAAACAAAATTGTTAAAAAAATGCATCACAGGCCAAATAGTTACATATGTAAAGACGATATTTCATTTTAAGTGACAGACCCGAAAATCACTTTGTTATACATAATGTATTTAGACCTAAACGTACAGTGGCGTAGCTAGGTTTGGATAGGCCTGCATGCCTGGGGGTGCAGGGTCCAGGGGCGAAGCCCCGGTAGGGGGTATGGGGGGCGAAGCCCCCCAGAAGCTGACGGGAACTTGTTACAATGTAGTAATCATTTTACTCCAATGGTCAAATGGAGGTCACGATATTTAGTTGATAACAATGCAGAACTAAATTTGAGTTTACGTGTTGGTTTGTTTATGACAGCCAGTCAAAGACCACTGTCAAAATTGCGTAAATTGCGTTAGAAGGGACCAGTCCCACGACCACCTCAATTAAAACAAGAGATCCCAGAGGGATCTTGGCGCCCACCTAAGAACGATCTTTGTCTGACAAAATAAGAAAGAGGGATCTTTTCTCTGCTTTTCAAGCTTTTACTACATATTACTACACATGAAATTTCAGAAAGATC